>NC_086449.1:205541888-205841888 GCF_028390025.1 Pseudophryne corroboree
AAGTTACAGCCAAAATGGCAGAAAAGTATTCAATATATGATTATTGTAATAAAAGATGATTTGCATATCACTGATGACTCATTTGTCCCTGACACAAGGGTACACATGTTAAGGGGAAGAAAGCTGAGGTAAATTTCCCTCCTCTCATGAGGAAAAAGAGCGGTGTCACAACTGAGGGCCTGAGCTGACGGGAGGCAGCCTCAGTTGTAGGGGCTGAGATGTACCGGAACCTGGGAGGTTGTATCAGACCCCTGGACATGTAAGTAACATGAATAATAACTGTCCGAAGGCGTGACCACGACAACTTGGATAAAAGTCAATGATGTTTATTATGACAACTCCGCAACACAGCAGCAGTAAAAGAAAACATAAAAGTCAGCAAAGAATAAATACAGTTCCTGGGTACTACAGGATGGCAGAAGCCACAGGGCACTGGTAGTGTGAGATAGTTCTTATAATCTTCTAGATGGAAAGTCCTTACCAGGCCCGACTGTAGCAATGGAGATAACCCAGGATTGCACCAGCTGGTGTTCCAGGAAAAGCTGGGTTGCTGAAGATAAAACGGCTGCTGTGGATACTGGCTGGAACCAGACTGTTGTTAGCACGGAGTGGATACTGGCTGGAACCAGTTAAATAATAAATGAACTTGGGAGCGATGAAATATGAACTGAAATGTAGAACTTGAGAGCGGAGAAATAATAATACCGGTGGAGAGTGGTAAAGTGTAGAAAGGACACCGGCCCTTTAAGAGAAGCTGTACTCTGCTGGAAGCTGAGCTGGAAGCAGGTAATGTTGTAGCTGGAAACAGATGAATCCACAATGGATTGGAGAGTCAGGCTACACCGCAGGTGGAATGCTGGTGCGGGTCTCTATGGTGGAAGTCTTGAGACAGGAGCTGGAACCTGGAAGACAATCACAGGAGAGAGACAAACAGGAACTAGGTTTGACAACCAAAGCACTGACGCCTTCCTTGCTCAGGCACAGTGTATTTATACCTGCAGCAAGGAAGGGATTGGCTTGGCAATTATGCAGATTAAAAATACTGACAACAGATTGGAGGAAATGATCAGCTGACAGAATCCAAGATGGCTGCGCCCATGCAGACACTTGGAGGGAAGTTTGGTTTGTAATCCATGTGGTAATGAAAACAGTAATGGCGGCGCCGGCCACTGGAGACAGGAGACGCCAGGCTGACAAGTGCACATCCAACCACGCGGACACAGCGGAGGCCGCGGCTGACGTAATCGCCACTCTGACACTCTGCATGCAGAAGCTCAGGGACGGCGGCGGAGGCCGCGGGAGACGCCATGCCAGATGTAATAAGGCGTTACTGTGACAGCGTCTCAGAGAGACAGGAGAGGATGCAGGAATGTGAACATTAGGATAACAGATGGGATCCGGTCCTGGAGCGCTGAGCCAGCCTTAGGAGGCATCTGATGGGTAAGAAATGGCGTCCAGATACCCGGATCGTGACAAGCGGGAATCTCCAGACAAGAGACTGCAGCTTCCCACAAAGAATTCTCAAGCAGTATCCTTTCCCCACTAGGGCCAGGATGTGATGGGAATCTTCCCCTAGGGTGTCACGTTTGCCCAGAAGGTAGCCCTAGCTATTCTCAGGGATCCTGCAGATAGCGTGCACATTCTGGTACACTACTCAGACCGGCGATTGTGTCGGCATGGGTTTATAGCGCTGTGGCAGCGTGGACAGGTACCTTATCAGCAGAGATTGAGACCCTAGTATGCATATAGATATATATATATGTATATATAGAGATATATATATATTAAAGATGCTGCCTTAAGAGATATGTATATATAAAACATGCCCAAAGAGACAAGAGTATACTGGGTCCTAGAGTCAAAGCTATGTCGATTTCTGCTTGACGTGTCCTGTAGAATATGCAATGGACGGATGATGCCGACTTAAGAGGCATATGGAAGGCTGAGGATTGTGTGGAGAAGGGTTCTCGGACCTGGTCTCCACAGCTATAGCTAGTAATTCTGATATTTTGCCTTATATTCCTGCACCTAGGAAAGCACGACATTATCAAAAGCAGCCTTTCGAATAAAGAAACAAGGAAGTCCGAGGTGCGTCCTTTCTTGCCAGAGGCGGGGGCAGAGGAAAGAAGCTGCACAACACAGCTAGTTCCCAGAAACAGAAGTCCTCCCCGGCCTCAATCCACCGCATGTCGCTGGGGCTCAACGGGCGGAGCTAGGCCCGGTGGGGGCACGCCTTCGTAAGTTCAGCCACAAGTGGGTTCACTCCCTATTAGATCCCCGGGCAATAGATATTGTGTCTCAGGGATACAAGCTGGACTTTGAGAAGATGCCCCCTCACCGACGGCCCTGCCGGCTTCCCCCCACGAGAGGGAAACAGTGTTAACTGCAATTCACAAATTGTATCTTCAACAGGTGGTGGTCAAGGTTCCCCTCCTTATTATTCGACCATGTTGTAGTCCCGAAACCAGACGGTTCGGTCAGACCCATATTGAATTTAAAATCCCTGAACATATACCTGAAAAGGTTCAAGTTCAAGATGGAATCGCTAAGAGCGGTCATTGCAAGCCTGAAAGGGGGAGATTTTATGGTGACTCGGGACATAAAGGATGCATACCTTCATGTCCCCATTTATCCACCTCATCAGGCGTACCTCAGAATTGCGGTACAGGATTGTCATTACCAATTTCAGACGTTGCCGTTTGGTCTCTCCACGGCCTTGAGAATATTCACCAAGATAATGGCGTAAATGATGGTGCTCCTGCGGAAGCAAGGTGTCACTATTATCACGTACTTGGACGATCTCATAAAAGCGAGATCAAGAGAGCAGTTGCTGAACAGCGTATCACTTTCTCTGGAAGTGTAACGGCAACACGGCTGGATTCTATATATTCCAAAGTCGCAGTTGGTTCTTACAGCTCATCTGCCTCTCCTAGGCATGATCTTAGACACAGACCAGAAAAGGGTTTATCTCCCGATAGAGAGAGCTCAGGAGCTCGTGACACTGGTCAGGAATCTATTAAAACCAAAACAGGTGTCAGTACATCACTGCACTCGAGTCCTGGGAAGGAGGGTGGCATCATACGAGGCCATTCCCTTCGGCAGGTTCCATACGAGGACCTTCCAATGGGACTTACTGGACAAGTGGTCCGGATCACATCTTCAGATGCATCGGTTAATCACCCTATCCCCCAGAGCCAGGGTGTCTCTCCTGTGGTGGCTGCAGAGTGCTCACCTTCTCGAAGGTCGCAGATTCGGCATTCAGGACTGGGTCCTGGTGACCACGGATGCAAGCCTCCGAGGGTGGGGGGCAGTCACACAGGGAAGAAATTTCCAAGGGCTGTGGTCAAGGCAGGAGACTTGCCTTCACATCAATATCCTGGAACTAAGGGCCATATACAACGCCCTAAGTCAAGCGGAGACCCTGCTTCGCGACCAACCGGTTCTGATTCAGTCAGACAATATCACCGCAGTGGCTCATGTAAACCGCCAAGGCGGCACAAGGAGCAGGGTGGCGATGGTAGAAGCCACCAGAATTCTTTGCTGGGCGGAGAATCAAGTAAGCGCACTGTCAGCAGTGTTCATTCCGGGAGTGGACAACTGGAAAGCAGACTTCCTCAGCAGGCACGACCTCCACCCGGGAGAGTGGGGACTTCATCAAGAAGTCTTCGCGCAGACTGTAGGTCGGTGGTAACTGCCACAGGTGGACATGATGGCATCCCGCCTCAACAAAAAGCTACAGAGGTATTGCGCCAGATCAAGAGACTCTCAGGCGATAGCTGTAGACACACTGGTGACACCGTGGATGTTCCAGTCATTTATGTGTTTCCTCCTCTTCCTCTCTTCCCCAAGGTGCTGAGAATCATAAGGAAAAGAGGAGCGAGAACAATACTCATTGTTCCGGATTGGCCAAGAAGGACTTGGTATCCAGAGCTGCAAGAAATGCTCACAGAGGATCCATGGCCTCTGCCTCTAGGGCAGGATCTGTTGCAGCAGGGACCTTGTATGTTCCAAGACTTACCGCAGCTGCGTTTGACGGCATGGCGGTTGGACGCCGGATCCTAGTAGAAAATAGGGATTCCGGATGAGGTTATTCCTACGCTGATAAAGGCTAGGAAGGACGTGACGGCTAAACATTATCACCGTATACGGCGAAAATATGTTGCTAGCTGTGAGGCCAGGAATGCCTCTACAGAGAAATTCCAGCTGGGCCTTTTCCTTCACTTCCTACAGTCGGGAGTGACTTTGGGCCTAGAATTGGGGTCCATTAAGGTCCACATTTCGGCCCTATCCATTTTCTTTCATAAAAAACTAGCTTCTCTACCTGAAGTTCAGACGTTTGTAAAGGGAGTGCTGCATATTAAGCCCCCTTTTGTGCCACCAGTGGCACCTTGGGATCTTAACGTGGTGTTGAGTTTCCTGAAATCTCACTGGTTTGAGCCGCTTAAGACCGTGGAGTTAAAATATCTCACGTGGAAAGTGGTCATGCTACTGGCCTTAGCTTCGGCTAGGCGTGTGTCAGAATTGGCGGCTTTGTCATGTAAAAGCCCCTATCTGGTTTTCCATATGGACAGGGCAGAATTACGGACTCGTCCGCAATTTCTGCCAAAGGTGGTGTCATCTTTTCATTTGAACCAACCTATTGTGGTGCCTGCGGCTACTCGTGACTTGGATAATTCCAAGTTACTAAATGTAGTCAGGGCTTTGAAGATTTATGTAGCCAGAACGGCTGGAGTCAGGAAAACTGACTCGCTGTTTATCCTGTATGCATCCAACAAGCGGGGTGCTCCGGCTTCAAATCAAACCATTGCTCGCTGGATCTGTAACACGATTCAGCAGGCTCATTCTGCGGCTGGATTGCCGCATCCAAAATCAGTGAAAGCCCTTTCCACAAGGAAAGTGGGCTCTTCTTGGGCGGCTGCCCGAGGGGTCTCGGCATTACAGCTTTGCCGAGCAGCTACTTGGTCGGGTTAAAACACATTTGCTAAGTTCTACAAGTTTGATACCCTGGCTGAGGAGGACCTTGTGTTTGCCCATTCGGTGCTGCAGAGTCATCCGCACTCTCCCGCCTGTTTGGGAGCTTTGGTATAATCCCCATGGTCCTTATGGAGTCCCCAGCATCCACTAGGACGTTAGAGAAAATAAGATTTTACTCACCGGTAAATCTATTTCTCGTAGTCCGTAGTGGATGCTGGGCGCCCGTCCCAAGTGCGGACTTTCTGCAATACGTGTATATAGTTATTGCTTAATAAAGGGTTATGTTATGTTGGCATCCATTGTTTGATGCTCTGTTGTTGTTCATACTGTTGACTGGGTAAGTTTATCACAAGTTATACGGTGTGGCTGGTATGAGTCTTACCCTGGATTCCAAAATCCTTTCCTTGTAATGTCAGCTCTTCCTCGCACAGTTTCCTTAACTGAGGTCTGGAGGAGGGGCATAGAGGGAGGAGCCAGTGCACACCAGTAGTACTAAATCTTTCTTAGAGTGTCCAGTCTCCTGCGGAGCCCGTCTATTCCCCATGGTCCTTATGGAGTCCCCAGCATCCACTACGGACTACGAGAAATAGATTTACCGGTGAGTAAAATCTTATTTTTTCTTCCGAAGGGAAAAGCGCAGGAACTCATGACTATAGTCATGAACTTGTTGAAACCAAAACAAGTGTCAGTACATCATTGCACTCAAGTTCTGGGAAAGATGGTGGCAACATACGAAGCCATTCCATACGGTGGTCCGGGTCGTATCTGCAATTGCGTCAGCAGATCACCCTGTCCCCCAGGGCCAGAGTATCTCTCTTGGGGTGGCTAAACAGTGCTCACCTTCTAGAGGGCCGCAGGTTCGGCATTCAGGACTGGATCCTGGTGACCACGGACGCGAGCCTCCGAGGTTGGGGAGCGGTCGCACAGGGAAGAAATTTCCAAGGACTTTGGTCAAGTCAAGAGACTTGTCTTCACATCAACATCCTGGAACTAAGGGCCATATACCACGCCCTACGTCAAGCGGAGATCTTACTTCGCAATCGACCAGTTCTGATCCAGTCAGACAACATCACCGCAGTAGCTCATGTAAACCGCCAAGGCGGCACAAGGGGGGTAATTCCAAGTTGATCGCAGCAGGAAATTTTTTAGCAGTTGGGCAAAACCATGTGCACTGCAGGGGGGCAGATATAACATTTGCAGAGAGAGTTAGATTTGGGTGTAGTGTGTTCAATCTGCAATCTAAATTGCAGTGTAAAAATAAAGCAGCCTGTATTTACCCTGCACAGAAACAAAATAACCCACCCAATTCTAACTCTCTCTGCAAATGTTATATTTGCCCCCCCTGCAGTGCACATGGTTTTGCCCAATTGCTAAAAAATTTCCTGCTGCGATCAACTTGGAATTACCCTCCAGGAGCAGAGTGGCAATGGCAGAAGCCACCAGAGTTCTTCGCTGGGCGGAGAATCATGTAAGTGCTCTGTCAGCAGTGTTCATTCCGGGAATGGACAAATGGGAAGCAGACTTCCTCAGCAGACACGCTCTGCATTCGGGAGAGTGGGGACTTCATCAGGAAGTCTTCGCGCAGTTTGCAAGTCGGTGGGGACTACCCCAAATAGACATGATGGCATTCCGTCTCAACAAAAAGCTACAAAGGTATTGCGCCAGGTCAAGAGACCCTCAGGCGGTAGCTGTGGACGCCCTTGTGACACCGTGGGTGTTCCAGTCGGTATATGTGTTTCCTCCTCTTCCTCTCATACCCAAGGTGTTGAGGATAATAAGAAAAAGAGGAGTGAGAACAATTCTCATTGTTCCAGATTGGCCACGAAGGACCTGGTATCCGGATCTGCAAGAAATGCTCACAGAAGATCCGTGGCCTCTTCCTCTAAGGCAGGACTTGTTACAACAAGGTCCCTGTCTGTTCCAAGACTTACCGCGGCTGCGTTTGACAGCATGGCGGTTGAACGCCGGCTCCTAGCGGAAAAAGGTATTCCGGATGAGGTCATTCCTACGCTAATAAAGGCTAGGAAGGACGAGACATCTAAACATTATCACCGAATATGGAGAAAATATGTTTCTTGGTGTGAGGCCAGGAATGCTCCTACGGAAGAATTCCATTTAGGCCGTTTTCTTCACTTCCTACAAACTGGAGTGAATTTGGGCCTAAAATTAGGCTCCATTAAAGTTCAGATTTCGGCCTTATCCATTTTCTTTCAAAGGGAATTGGCATCTTTACCTGAAGTACAGACTATTGTGAAGGGAGTACTGCATATTCAGCCTCCTTTTGTACCTCCGGTGGCGCCCTGGGACCTTAACGTGGAGTTGAAATATCTCACTTGGAAGGTGGTCATGTTGTTAGCCTTGGCTTCGGCTAGGCGAGTTTCGGAATTGGCGGCTTTATCACATAAAAGCCCTTATCTGGTTTTCCATATGGATAGAGCGGAATTGCGGACCCGTCCTCAATTTCTGCCTAAGGTGGTCTCATCCTTTCATATGAACCAAACTATTGTCGTGCCGGTGGCTACACGTCACTTGGAGGATTCCGAGTCCCTTGATGTGGTCAGGGCTTTGAAAATGTACGTGGCCCGAACGGCTAGGATCAGTAAAACAGAAACACTGGTCGTCCTGTATGCAGCCAACAAAGTTGGCGGCCCTGCTTCAAAGCAGACTATTGCTCGCTGGATCTGTAACACGATTCAGTAGGCGCATTCTACGGCAGGATTGCCATTACAGAAATCGGTTAAGGCCCCTTCCACTAGGAAGGTGGGCTCTTCTTGGGCGGCTGCCCGAGGGGTCTCGGCACTACAGCTGTGCCGAGCTGCTACTTGGTCGGGTTCAAACACCTTTGCAAAATTCTATAAGTTTGATACCCTGGCTGAGGAGAACCTCCTGTTTGCTCAATCGGTGCTGCAGAGTCATCCGTACTCTCCCGCCCGTTTGGGAGCTTTGGTATAATCCCCATGGTCCTTACGGAGTCCCAGCATCCTCTAGGACGTTAGAGAAAATAAGATTTTAAACCTACCGGTAAATTTATTTCTCGTAGTCCGTAGAGGATGCTGGGCGCCCGTCCCAAGTGCGGACTACTTCTGCAAGACTTGTATATAGTTATTGCTTACATAAGGGTTATGTTATAGCTCATCGGTCTTGGACTGATGCTATGTGGTTGTTTTCATACTGTTAACTGGGTAGTTTATCACGAGTTATACGGTGTGATTGGTGTGGCTGGTATGAATCTTGCCCTTGGATAAACAAAAAACCTTTCCTCGTACTGTCCATCTCCTCTGGGCACAGTTTCTCTAACTGAGGTCTGGAGGAGGGGCATAGAGGGAGGAGCCAGTGCACACCCAGAGTCAAGTTCTTTCTTAAAATCCCCATGTCTCCTGTGGAGCCCGTCTATTCCCCATGGTCCTTACGGAGTCCCAGCATCCTCTACGGACTACGAGAAATAGATTTACCGGTAGGTTTAAAACTTATTTTCTCTTACGTCCTAGAGGATGCTGGGGACTCCAAAAGGACCATGGGGTATAGACGGGATCCGCAGGAGCTTGAGCACACTGAAAAGACTTAACCTGGGTGTGAACTGGCTCCTCCCTCTATGCCTCTTCTCCAGACCTCAGTTAGACTTTGTGCCCAGGACTGACTGGACACTCACTAGGGGAGCTCTTCTGAGTTTCTCTTGAAAATTCTTTTGTTAGGTTTTTTATTTTCAGGGAGACCTGCTGGCTACAGGCTCCCTGCAGCGTGGGAGTGAGGGGAGAGAAGCAGGACCTACTTCTTCAGAGTTTAAGGGCCCTGCTTCTCGGCTACTGGACACCATTAGGTCCAGAGGGTTCGATCACTTGGTGCGCCTAGCTGCTTGTTCCCGAAGCCGCGCCGTCACCCCCCTCACAGAATCCAGAAGTAAGAAGTCGGGTGAGTATGAGAAGAACAGAAGACTTCAGGACGGCAGAAGACTTCAGTAACCAGGTACAGCGCAGCGGTAACGCTGCGCTCCATGCTCCCACACACTATCACTAACGGCACTCACATGGTGCAGGGCGCTGGGGGGGCGCCCTGGGCAGCATGTTACTGGGGTCCGGGAGCTGGCAGAAGCCTCGGCACCGTTTCGCAGACCCCCGCCGGCATTTTCAAACTTTCAAATTTTGCGGGCTGAAGCGTGCTGGGAAGGGGCGGAGCTTAGCCACGCGGCTCACAGCGCCATTTTCTCCTCCACACGCAGCTGAAGGAGACGCTGGCCCGGGACCTCCACAGCTCCTCTCAAGTAACGGGGAGCTAATCGAAGGGGGGGGCGCAGTTTGTGGTGCATTTTATTATAATTTAAGCAGCGCTGGTCATATATATATACCTTGACGGGATATTGGGGCGCTAGGGTGTGAGCTGGCATACTCCCTCTGTGTCCTCTATCTGGGCTTCATTGTGGGCCTGTCCCCGAGCTGAGACATTCTGTGTGTGTCCGTGTGTCGATAATACGTGTCGGCATATCTGAGGCTGAATGTTATTCACCGGAGGAGGTTATGGGGGGAGCGGATGCGGGTCTAGATTTGGGCCTGTCGGCGCAGCCGACACCTGATTTACTCACATTGCTTAGTACAATTAATACGAATGTAGCTTCTTTATCAAAGAGGTTGGATAAGTCTGAGTCACAGACGCAGGTGTGGAAAAAGTCCATGAAGGAGGCTTTGTCTCATGTGCAGACCCCATCGGGGTCGCAAAAGCGGCCATTTACTCAAGTGGTAGATACTGATACCGACACGGACTCTGATTCCGAGGTTGATTTCACTGAGGCTGCTTTGCATCCACAATTAGTTAAGAGTATTCAATACATGATTGTGGCTATAAAAGATGTTTTACGTATTTCTGATGAACCTGCGGTACAGGAAACAAGGATTTGATTGTTCAAGGGAAAAAAACCTGAGGTGAAGTTTCCCTCCTCTCATGAAATGAATACTCTTTGTGGAAAGGCTTGGGAGTCGCCGGACAAGAGGTGGCAGATTCCCAAGAGGATTTACATGGCGTATCCTTTCCCCTCTGATGACAGGGAAAAATGGGAGTCGTCTCCAAATGAGAGCAAAGCTCTATCTCGTTTGTCTAAGAAAGAGGCGCTTCCGTCTCCTGAAATGGCAGCTCTCAAGGATCCGTCGGATCGCAAGCTGGAGACGTCTCTGAAGTCCATTTTCGCTAATTCGGGTGCATTGCTCAGACCTGCGGTGGCGTCGGTATGGGTGAGTAGTGCTATTGCTAAATGGGCTGAGAATTTAGCTAATGATATGGATACCCTTGATAAAGATAAAGTTCTTTTGACTCTTGGTTATATCAAGGACGCTGCAGATTACCTGAAGGATGCGGCGAGGGATGTTTGTCTCTTGGGATCAAGAGCCAATGCCATGTCAATATCGGCCAGGAGGGCGTTGTGGATCCATCAATGGAATGCTGATGCCGACTCCAAGAGAGCTATGGAAGCTTTACCCTGCAAAGGTAATGTCTTGTTTGGGGACGGCTTGGCGAACCTAGTCTCTACCGCGACGGTGGGTAAGTCCTCTTTTCTTCCCTATGTTCCCACATAACACAAAAAGGCACCACATCAGCAGATGCAGTCCTTTCGTCCCTTCCTTGCTTCTAAGGGTAGAGGAAGGGGAACGAAGTCGCCTGCTGTGTCCGGCACCCAGGACCAAAAGTCCTTCCCTGCCTCTACCAAGTCCACCGCATGACGCTGGGGCTTCCCTGGGGGAGTCCGGACCAGTGGGGGGCCGTCTGCGAGTCTTCAGTCAGGTCTGGATTCAATCAGACCTGGATCCTTGGGTCCTAGAGATTGTGTCTCAGGGATACAAGCTGGAGTTTCGGGAGGTGCCCCCTCACCGGTTTTTCATTTCGGCCTTACCAGTCTCTCTTCCGGACAGGGAGGTGGTGCTGGCAGCGATACAAAAATTGTGTCAACAGAGGGTCACTGTTCCCGTTCCCCCGTCACAACGGGGGGAGGGGTTCTATTCGAGCCTCTTTGTTGTGCCGAAACCGGACAGTTCGGTCAGACCGATTCTGAATCTAAAATCCCTCAATCCATACTTGAAAGTTTTCAAGTTCAAGATGGAATCTCTTCGAGCTGTGATTTCCAGCCTAGAAGGGGGGGATTTTATGGCATCAGTCGACATAAAGGATGCCTACTTACACGTCCCGATATATCCTTCGCATCAGGCCTTCCTCAGGTTTGCGATACAGGATTCTCATTACCAATTTCAGACGTTGCCGTTTGGGCTTTCCACGGCCCCGAGGATTTTCACCAAGGTCATGGCAGAGATGATGGTTCTCCTACGCAAGCAAGGGGTTACAATTATCCCGTACTTGGACGATCTGATAAAGGCGAGGTCCAAGGAACGGTTGCTGAGGAGTGTAAATTTGGTGCTGTCGGTGCTGTGACAGCACGGTTGGGTGCTAAATTTGCTGAAATCTCAGTTGATTCCGACCACTCGGCTGTCTTTTCTAGGCATGATTCTGGACACGGAGTTACGGAGAGTATTTCTTCCAGAAGAAAAAGCTCTGGAACTGCAGTCGATGGTCAGGGAACTTCTGAGTCCGACGAGTGTGTCAGCACTGTACTCGGGTTCTGGGAAAAATAGTTGCGGCGTACGGAGCCATTCCGTTTGGCAGGTTTCATGCCCGGGTGTTTCAGTGGGACTTGCTGAGCAAATGGTCCGGGTCTCACCTGCACATGCACCGGAAGATAAGTCTATCTCCCAGAGACAGAATTTATCTCCTGTGGTGGCTACAAAGTTCTCACCTCCTAGAAGGACGCCGGTACTTCTGACAACAGATGCAAGTCTCCGGGGCTGGGGTGCAATCACCCAAGGAAGAAACTTCCAGGGTTGATGGTCGCTCCAGGAAGCTTGTCTCCACATAAATGTTAACGAGTTAAGAGCCATTTTTATACGGCCTGCTACAAGCAAGAAGCCTTCTTCAGGGTCGACCTGTCCTGGTACAGTCAGACAACATCACAGCGGTGGCACATATAAACCGTCAAGGCGGAACAAGGAGCAGAGCGGCATAGGCGGAGGCCACAAGAATCCTTCGCTGGGTGGAACAACACGTGAGCGCCCTGTCAGCAGTCTTCCTACCGGGAGTGGACAACTGGGAAGCAGATTTCCTCAGCAGATACGATCTCCATCCGGGAGAGTGGGCTCTTCACCAAGAAGTATTTGCAGAGGTGACAAAGCGTTGGGGAATTCCGTTGATCGACATGATGGCGTCTCGTCTCAACAAGAAGCTCCCGAGGTATTATTCCAGGTCAATGGACCCCCAAGCCAGTGCAGTGGACGCCCTGGTGTCTCCGTGGGTGTTCCAGTCGGTGTATGTGTTTCCTCCACTTCCTCTCATTCCAAAGGTACTGGGGATCATTCGACGAGCAAGGGTTCAGGCGATTCTCGTCGTTCCAGATTGGCCAAGAAGGGCCTGGTACCCGGATCTTCAGGAATTACTGGTGGAAGATCCTTGGCCGCTTCCTCTAAGAGAGGACCTGTTGTTGCAGGGTCCATGCGTGTTTCCAGACTTACTGCGGCTGCGTTTGACGGCATGGAAGTTGAGCGCCAGATCTTAGCTCGTAAGGGTATTCCCGTGGAGGTCATTCCCACTCTCATTAAGGCTAGGAAGGAGGTTACGGCGAAACATCACCGTATTTGGATAAAGAATGTTTCCTGGTGTGAGACTAAAATGGCTCCTGCGGAAGATTTTCATTTGGGTCGTTTGCTCCACTTTTTGCAGGCAGGTGTAGATGCAGGCCTGAAATTAGGCTCCATAAAAGTGCAGATTTCGGCCTTGTCTATTTTCTTTCAAAAGGAATTAGCTGTCCTCCCAGAGGTTCAGACTTTTGTTAAAGGAGTATTGCATATCAATCTTCCGTTTGTGCCTCCTGTGGCTCCATGGGATCTTGAGGTGGTCTTACAGTTTCTCATGTTTTCCTGGTTTGAACCTTTGCGTAAGGTTGAGTTGAAGTTTCTCACTTGGAAGGTAGTCATGCTGTTGGCGCTGGCGTCTGCCAGGCAAGTGTCAGAGTTGGCGGCCTTATCTCATAAGAGCCCGTACTTGATTTTTCATTCGGATAGGGCAGAATTGAGGACTCGTCAACAATTTCTGCCGAAGGTGGTTTCTTCGTTTCACATTAAGCAACCTATTGTGCCGGTGGCTACGGATGCTGTGGCAGTTCCAAAGTCTCTGGATGTTGTGAGAGCTTTGAAGATCTACGTCGCCAGAACGGCTGTTGCCAGGAAAACTGAGGCGCTGTTTGTCCTGTATGCTTCTAACAAGATTGGTCATCCTGCTTCAAAACAGACTATTGCACGCTGGATTTGTAGTACGATTCAGCAGGCTCATTCTTCGGCCGGGCTACCGGTGCCGAAGTCAGTAAAAGCCCATTCTACCAGGAAAGTGGGCTCATCTTGGGCGGCTGCCCGAGGCGTCTCGGCTTTGCAGCTTTACCGAGTGGCCACCTGGTCGGGTTCAAACACTTTTGCTAAGTTTTATAAGTTTGATACCCTGGCTCATGAGGACCTTGCGTTTGCTCAGTCGGTGCTGCAGAGTCGTCCGCACTCTCCCGCCCGGTCTGGAGCTTTGGTATAAACCCCATGGTCCTTTTGGAGTCCCCAGCATCCTCTAGGACGTAAGAGAAAATAGGATTTTAGTACCTACCGGTAAATCCTTTTCTCCTAGCCCGTAGAGGATGCTGGGCACCCATCCCAGTGCGGACTGTTACTTGCAGTGTATTCTTGTTGGTTAAATTAGTTTATACACGGGTTGTGTATTTCTGGTTTTCAGCTTGTTGCTGTTGTTAATTCATACTGTTATCTGGTTTACTGTTACTCCGGTTGTACGGTATGTTTGTGGTGTGGGCTGGTATGTTTGTAGCCCTTAGTTTACACAAAAATCCTTTCCTCGAAATGTCCGTTTCTCCTGGGCACAGTTCCTATAACTGAGGTCTGGAGGAGGGGCATAGAGGAAGGAGCCAGTTCACACCAAGTTTAAGTCTTTTCAGTGTGCCCAAGCTCCTGCGGATCCCGTCTATACCCCATGGTCCTTTTTGAGTCCCCAGCATCCTCTACGGACTAGGAGAAAAGGATTTACCGGTAGGTACTAAAATCCTATTTTCGACGATGTTCCATAAACCGAACTTTGATACTTCTTGTGGTACAACCTACATTTCTTTAATTGCAACTGCATGAGAGAAGGTATATAATATAATTTGTATTGCAGTTCATGAAACTTTTTAGCACATATTCCTCTCCTTCCTCAACATGAATACATGTTGTTTTTCTAGGGATATGTTTACATGTGGTGCATCTAGTAGCCCCACATCGACAGAAACCCATCGGTCTCGATGGTAACCACATTTCTTGTATAGTCTCTACAGGTATATTCTTCATATAGCTAGGTGCAAGAATGTTCTTAAGGGAGCGGCCCTTTTTAAAAATACATTTTGGTCTATTTGGTATATAACTCCTAAGTATGGTATCCTGATTCAAGATCCCAAAGTTTTTACAGACAATTTTTTTAATCTGCATACTATCGTTGGTATATGCTGAGATAAAGGCTATATCTTCCTGTTGGACATTGGAAGTGTGAATTCTGTCCTTATTTTTTGTTGTTATTTTCTCCGGCCTAAGCAAAGTGTCTCTGTCTAGGTCAGAGACCTCCTTAATAGCCCTTTTCAAAGGTGACTGTGGGTACCCCCTTATTTTAAACGCTTCCATCATGGATTCTGCTTGTTCCATGTATTTAGTGCTATCCGTGCAATTGCGTCTCAGACGCAAAAACTGCCTCCTAGGAATGTTCTTCCAAGGGGAATAGTGAGCGCTTTGGTAGTGCAGATAGGAGTTTGTGGCAACCTCCTTATTATAATTAGAGGTATATGTTTTTCCATCCCTGGCTTCTAGAGTTATGCCCAGGAAATTAATAGTGAAAGGGTGATAGGAGTGAGTAAAGTGAAGATTAAAGTGATTGGAATTGAGACAGGAAACAAAGTGTTGTGCCGATGTGGGATCCCCATCCCATATAATAAAAAGGTCATCTATATAGCGGCCATAGAGGACCAAGTCTCCGCCCCACACATGAGTGTCCTCGAAGACACTGATGTATAGATTGGCATATCTCGGCGCAAACCATGTCCCCATGGCCATGCCCATCACCTGTAGATAAAGTGTCCATAAAAAGAAAATAATTGTGTTGAAGAATGATAGAAATAGCATCCAACAAGAATACCCCGTGTCTCTTTGAAAGGTCACCATCAGCTCGTATCCTGGTCGCTATTGCATCACGGCCAAGATCATGTGAAATATTAGTATATAGACTTTGTACGTCTAAGGTCATAAATGCGTAAGTCTCTTTCCAAACAAAACCTTGTAGCAATTGAAGGAAATGGGTGGTATCCTTGCTGTGTGACCTTAAAGTAGAGACACGGGGTTGAAGAAAGGAGTCAACATAAAAAGGTTGGAGGACAGAGAACCTATACCCGAGATAATGGGACGCCCTGGAGGTGAACTAAGTGACTTGTGTATTTTAGGGAGGTGATAATAGATTGGAACTGTGGGGTCCCCTTCTTCACCAAACCCAGCCAAATCTCATCCTAACCCTCTGTTCCACGCTCTCTGTGTACCCTATCTGTGTCACCCCTGTCTGTCTACCCCTCACCTTTAGAATGTAAGCTCTCACGAGCAGGGCCCTCTTCCCTCATGTACTTATCCTTTTCTTACTTTAATAATCTTCAACTGCACCAAGTTCTGTGGTCTTCTGCCACCTGATACTTATTTCAGTGTCATCTGCTGTTGTAGCTACGTTTATTTACGCTGTACTTGTCCTATATCGTCTTCAAGTGCAAGGTGCTGTTTTCCTGTTTTGATTATTTGTTTATGTACTCTGTAATTGGGTGCTGCGGAACCCTTGTGGCGCAATATAAATAAAGGATAATAATAGCAGTGTTCTTATAAAAAGTAACAGCTCTGTGCTGAGCTCCAGGATACTCTGGGGTCTATTCATGCAGCAGTGAAAAGGGTCCTAACCGCTCTGATTCAGGTTGTCTGGTAAATACCAAGTCTATGGAAATCTCTAATACCATCTGCATCTATTAGAAACTATTCAGTGTCATCATTCCGACTCCGGCCCGCATTCTGGTACCGGTTCCGGACAGCATTCTTGTTCCATCCCGGTACCAGTCCGGTCAGCATACCGCTTCCATTTACCATCTGGTTCCAGTCCAGTCGTCATTCACTTACAGTTCTAACGCGCTGATCTACAGTTCCTGTACAATAGAGTTGTTACTCTTTTCATTCCTGTCTTCAGGCTAGTCACTGCTAGAACACCAACGATTCTTCACTAAAGTCAATAGCTGCAGTATCTACCATCCTGCTAAGTTCCAACTTCTATGAGAAGAATCTGGATAAAGCCTCCTCACTTCATTCACACTCCCACAGAGTCAGCTCCACCCACAAATCCCTACCCAACCCTCAGACATGACATCCGCATTCTGAAGAGGTTCACGTTAAGACAATACAGGTGTGGTTTGATTTGTCAGTGTGATCATGTCTACCAGGACGATATGTCGACATGATGAACTGTTAAAAGACACTCCCTGGTGGCATGACCTGGCGGCCATGTGACAGTCACTTCCGGTGCAGACTTCAGATGCTACAGCTTTCCAGTGGGTATTTATCATCTTAACCCTTCCCCTCGTACCAAATCCTAACTCCCCATCCCCTGCAGCCTAACCCTCCCGACCATAGCTTAATCCTAGCTGTCTGCATCCTGAAACTCGACATTTCACATGATGACATTTTGAACCTGTTGACAGTTTGAGGATGTCAACCTACTGTAGTGCCTGTAGACAGTTTGAACGATATTGATGTACTGATGTCAACATTGTGATGCTGACCCTCTGAACTGTCGACCACTGGATATCAGACAATACATAAGACATTTATATCTCAGTGTAAGAGGAGACATGTGGTGGTGGTGGCTGTGTCGGGATATTGCCCTAAATGTAAACACCCAGATGCCATATTTTTCCATAATCTACAGTATGTGAACATCCTAAAATCAAACGTTTCTGGGATAAGTTGGTAGAATTTGTCAATACTTTGCTAAACTCTGTCTGGTCAAAGACCCTCTCGCTATTTTATGTGTGAACTTTATGAACTGGGATTTGGGTGCTAACCACTGTTATTGTAGCACGAAAAAAAATTTTTGCGTAATAAGACTGTAGCTACTTATCTTCTTCTGAGGGCAGTTAAAACTATATTATTGCATTCTTGTATTTTGACAGGCAAGCTACTTTATTTCACATTGAAAATTTTCATAAAAAATTGATTTATATTGAACACTTGGATCCGTAACTACAGGCTCAAATTTAAAAAATCTTAAAACCTCCTGGTACTGCCGAACCTCTGCCACCACTGCTGCTCCCCCACAACGCATTTCAACCCCTTTCTGGGGTCTTTTTCCAATGTGATGAGTGTCTCACACGGTTTTCCACATGATATTTAAACTCCCTCTGTCCAATCCGTAATGTTAATCGTTGAAACGCGTCGGTGGGGGAGCAGCAGCGGTACCAGAGGTTCGGCAGTACCAGGAGGAAGCAGAGGTCCAGCTAGCGGATCCGGAATGCTGACTGGTGATATACCATCTTCTTTGCTTCTAAAGGATTGATTTTTGCAAGCTATTTCCTTTCTCAGGCAATTGACTGAATCCTGCCAAGGTGCCATCGTGTTAACTGCCCTCAGATACATATATAAAAGTGTCACTTTTTGTATAGGATTTACTGTCACCATTTTGTGTGATCTAGATTTGTCAAGCCTTTATTACCATCTGGTAATTATTTGGGATTTGTCATTTAGGATTCCAACTGGGATCAAGTGTTTTTAGAGTTTTACAAGTGTTGTGTTCATTAAAAAACGTACTATGCTACGCGTTTTTTCCTGTTTTCTATTTCATACTAAGGGGTATATGCAATTCCGGGCGAATTGCGGCAATTTTTCGCCCGTTTTTAAATTCGACACAATTCGACCGTCGAATTCCAGCCGGTGGGTGCCGGAATTTGACATATTCAATAAAAAACGGATTCGACAGTCCCGCTGTCGAAAAACGGACCAATGGACGGATTTTGAATCGACTTTTCAGATGGTACAAAAAACGGTAAAAACCCCGAAAAAAATTGCGTGGGGTCCCCCCTCCTAAGCATAACCAGCCTCGGGCTCTTTGAGCCGGTCCTGGTTGCAAAAATATGGGGGGGGAAATGACAGGTGATTCCACGTATTTTAACAACCAGCACCGGGCTCTGCGCCTGGTCCAAAAAATACGGGGGACAAAAAGAGTAGGGGTCCCCCGTATTTTTTGTACCAGCACCGGGCTCCACTAGCAGGACAGATAATGCCACAGCCGGGGGACACTTTTATACCGCTCCCTGCGGCCGTGGCATTAAATACCCAACTAGTCACCCCTGGCCGGGGTACCCTGGAGGAGTGGGAACCCCTTCAATCAAGGGGTCCCCCCCCAGCCACCCAAGGGCCAGGGGTGAAGCCCGAGGCTGTCCCCCCATCCAAGGGCTGCGGATGGGGGGCTGATAGCCATGTGTAAAAATGAACGAATATTGTTTTTTGCAGAAGAACTACAAGTCCAAGCAAGCCTCCCCCGCAAGCTGGTACTTGGAGAACCACAAGTACCAGCATGCGGGGGGGAAACAGGCCCGCTGGTACCTGTAGTTCTTCTGCAAAAAAAATACCCAAATAAAAACAGGACACGCACACCGTGAAAATACAACTTTATTTCACACATGCCGACACATACATACTTACCTATGTTGACACGCCGACTGCCACGTCTCCAAGGTCGAAGAATCCGGGGTACCTGAAAATAAAATTATATACTCACCTAAATCCAGTGTCCTGTGATATTTGTAATCCACGTACTTGGCAAAACAAAAAAACGCATACCCGATCCACACGGACTGAAAGGGGTCCCATGTTTACACATGGGACCCCTTTCCCCGAATGCAGAGACCCCCCCGAGACTGCTGTCACAGAAGGTCCCTTCAGGCAATCAGGGAGCGCCACGTCGTGGCACTCTCCTGATTGGCTGTATGCGCGTCTGAGCTGTCAGACGCGCATCGCACAGCCCCCTCCATTATCTTTAATGGTGGGAACTTTGCGGTCAGCGGTGAGGTCACCCGCGGTCAGCGGGTAACCCCACCGCTGACCGCAAAGTTCCCACCATTGAAACTAATGGAGGTGCTGTGCAATGCGCTGTCTGCCAGCTCAGACGCGCATAGGGAATCAGGAGAGTGCCAGGACGTGGCGCTCCCTGATTGCCTGAAGGGACCCTCTGTGACAGGAGTCACAGGGGGTCTCAGCATTTGGGGAAAGGGGTCCCATGTGTAAACATGGGACCCCTTTCAGTCCATGTGGATCGGGTAAATGCGTTTTTTTATTTTGCCAAGTACGTGGATTACAAATATCACTGGATTTAGGTGAGTATATAATTTTATTTTCAGGTACACCCCGTGGATTCTACTTGGACAAGTGGACCGAACGTCGTGTCAACATAGGTAAGTATGTGTGTTTGTCGACATGTATGTAATAAAGTTGTACTTTCAAGGTGTGCGTGTCCTGTTTTTATTTGGGTATTTTTTTTGCAGTTGAACTACAGGTACCAGCGGGCCCGTTTCCCCCCCGCATGCTGGTACTTGTGGTTCTCCAAGTACCAGCTTGCGGGGGAGGCTTGCTGGGACTTGTAGTTCTTCTGCAAAAACCAATATTCTTTCATTTTACTCAAGGCTATCAGCCCCCCATCCGCAGCCCTTGGATGGGGGGGACAGCCTCGGGCTTCACCCCTGGCCCTTGGGTGGCTGGGGGGGACCCCTTGATTGATGGGGTCCCCACTCCGCCAGGGTACCCCGGCCAGGGGTGACTAGTTGGGTATTTAATGCCACGGCCGCAGGGAGCGGTATAAAAGTGTCCCCCGGCTGTGGCATTATCTGTCCAGCTAGTGGAGCACGGTGCTGGTACAAAAAATACAGGGGACCCCTACTCTTTTTGTCCCCCGTATTTTTTTCACCAGGACCAGGCGCAGAGCCCGGTGCTGGTTGTTAAAATATGGGGGATCCCCTTTCATTTTTCCCCCCGTATTTTGGCAACCAGGACCGGCTGAAAGAGCCCGAGGCTGGATATGCTTAGGAGGGGGGACCCCACACAATTTTTTTTCGGGTTTTGAACCCATTCCATAAAAAATAATATTTTTAAAAAATCTCCTATATATTTGCCTTGTCTGTGCCTGGCCCTCTAACGCTGGGTGGAGTTACAGGCCTGGGTGGAGTTAGCAGCTCCTGCCCTGCATAGCAGAACTGAGCAGCAGCCACATAATCCCACCACCATCTCCAACCAGGACGCAGCACAGTGCCAGGTACGCAGCACTGCACCAAACCCAGCCGTTAAACAATCCCACCAACAACACCCATATCCTGCCTTGCCAGGGGTACGCACTACGGCCGCCCAGCCACCACCTTCCCCACCACGGCAGACAAAACACCCGCAGCCCACAATGCCAATTCCTCTCTCCCCCCCACAACCCTTACACCATCTGGCACTTTGCTGCCGGCCCGTGGGAACATAGTCCCGCAGCACGCTGACCACACCATGTATGCACACAGCCTACTGTCCAGCCCAACACAAACTCTGCCGTCCCTGCACCCATCGGTCACACTCCTGCCGCGCAACGGGCACATAGTCCCGCAGCACTCCCGCACAGATTCCCCAGCACGGACGACCACAGCCCACCCACCCTCCCCACAAGACCAACGCACACTCTCTTCCCTCCCTGCACAGTGTGTACAGCCGCCGGCCTCCCTCTCCACACCGCTGATACCCGCGGACATCTGACACACTGCTGCCGTGTTCCGGCCACACAGTCCCGCAGCACGACGCCAGCACGGCCGCACAGCGGACACCCTCCCCACACCGCTGATACATGCACCCCCGCAAACATCTGACACACCTCAGCCATGGCGCCCCCACAAAGTCCCGCAGCACGGCCGCCTACAGCACGGACGCACACACTTCCCAACACCGCCGCACACAGCCTACTGTCCCCACAAGGCCAACACAAACTGTCTGCCATCATGCACACTGTGTCCCGCCGTGCCCCCTCCCCACACCTATGCTAAAAACCACCCTCGCCAACATTGCTCACACTACAGGCGCACCATGGCCACATAGTCCCGCAGCACATCGCCCGCAGCACGGCCGCACATATTCCCCAGCACGGTCGACCACAGCCCACCCTCCCCACAACACCAACGCACACTGTCTTCCCTCCCTGCACAGTGTGTACAGCCGCTTAACCCCCTCCCAACACCGCTCATACATTCACCAACCGCAACATCTGACACACTTCTGCCATGCCGCGCCCACACAGTCCCGCAGCACGACGCACACAGCACACTTGCATACAGACCCCAGCTGTGTGCCACCGGCCCCCCTCCCCACACCGCTAATACATGCACCGCCGCCAACATCTGACACACTACAGCCACGGCGCACCCACAGAGTCCCGCAGCACACCCGCACACAGTCCCCAACACGGCCACACACAGCCTACTTTCCCCACAAGCCCAACACAAACTGTCTGCCGTCCCTGCACACTGTGTGCCGCCGTGGCCCGTCCCCACACCTAGGCTAAAAACCACCCTCGCCAACATCGCTTACACTACAGCCGCCCCTCGTCCACATAGTCCCGCAGCACGGCGCCCACACACATTCCCCAGCACAGCCGTACAACGCCCACCCTCCCCACAAGCCCAACATACACTGTCTTCCGTGTGCCACATGACCCCCTCCCCACACCGCTGATAAATCCACCCCCAACATCTAACATACTGCAGCCGCGCCACAGAGTCCCGCAGCACGCCGCCCACAGCACCCCCGCATACAGACCACAGCACAACCGCACACAGCCCATCCTTCACACAAGCCCAAAACACACTGTCTACCCTCCAGCCACACACAGTCCCACCGGCCCCCCTCACCACACCCAAGCTAACTCTTCCCTCCCCCCCACCACCCCCACCCTTTATTGGAGAGACTACAGACTACACATCCCCACATAGTCCCGCACCACAACTGCCCACATCCCACCCTCCCCACAAGCCCACCACAAACTGCCTCACCTTCACCCACACAGCCTCCCACCTGCCCCCCTCACCACACCGCTGATAATTAACCCCCACAACCCCTACACCATCTGACACACATCCTCCCGCACCACACCCTCCACAGCACAGCCGCACTGACCCAACCCTCCCTAACCATAACCCCACCTCAAACTGTATCCCCATCCCGCCACACATTGGCACACCAGCCCCCCTCACCACACTGCCAACACTTCTCCACCCCAACCACTATCCGTGCACCATATCACACATTGCAGCCCTCACGCAGGCACATACCAATACAAACTATACTACTACTATTCTACACCTTAACTTTTCTGTAGAGATTACGGGGGCGTAGCCCCTTACGACGGTGTGAAGAGCGCCCGTAGGGCGCAATGAATCACCTAGTATATAAATAATATTTGTGCCTCCTAAATAGACAAACCAAGTACCTAATCCCTTCTAATATAAATAGATATGCTATTAGCAATAAAAAAAACACAAAAAAAACATGTTTTTAAAAATTTTTATTACATTCCGCCAGCAAAGTGAGGCAGATTGAAAATGACGAATTTACTGTCAAAAAGCACTGTTGTCGAATCTACATTCTTCAATTGAATATACTTTTGTCGAAAAGCCGCATTTGTACCATTGCAGAAATGTCGAATTTGTCAAATGTCGAATTTCAAAAAGTCGAATTTGAAAAGTCCGTTTTTTTGACGAAAAGTACTGTATTGCATTGTCGAATTATTATTTTTTGGCGAAAAAGTCCCGTTTTTCGACATTTTCGGGAATTCGACCGCAATTGCATATACCCCTAAATGTGGTGGAAGTCACATCTGAATGAGCCTTGACAGAACAACATAAGGAGGGAGGAAAAAGACCCTTATCACCGCCTTGACTTAAGGAGTAAAGGAATGTATATACTTCTTATGTAACAAATCAAGTGCCGATATTTAAATTACTTAACTTTGAATGCACATGTATACTTTTTTTTTCGAGTTTTTGAGGAATACTCTTATTCATTTTTTTTTCTGGCTGCTGCTATTTGCGCATACAAGGGACATACCTGTTATTGTAATAGAAAAGAGCTACCTAGTGTTTTATCACTGAATCTTTCTCTTTGCTGATGGCAGTACCATGTCTGATTAACCGCATTTGCTGAAGCAACCATAAGTCACTGGTGGCAACTTTCAGATTGACGAATCTGGAGAATCAGCTGGCCAGTCGTGACAAATTGTCTGTTGCGCTTTAGTCAAATATTTCTTGCACTCTCTGATTTTGTTTTATCTCACCTAAGGCTAGTGATGGGCTATGTTATTGTCGAAGTCGGAAAATATTATGGCACACATCACGTACAAACACCACACAGATGGCTTCCGTGCGCGTACTTGTTCTGCCGTGCATGCGCATATTCGCAAGTTGCGTATGACCGCTCACGTGGTAGTGCGTATTAGCGAGTGGTATGAGTAATTACGGTAGCATTTGTATTCGCACGGAAAAGTCACAAAGACATATCTCATATTTAATCCACATAGTGCAAAATGTACACATAGGGGGTGATTCCGAGTTGTTCGCTCGCTAGCTACTTTTAGCAGCATTGCACACGCTAAGCCGCCGCCCTCTGGTAGTGTATCTTAGCTTAGCAGAAGTGCGAACGAAAGATTAGCAGAATTGCTAATAGAAATTTCTTAGCAGTTTCTGAGTAGCTCGAGACTTACACAGCCATTGCGACCAGCTCAGTCCTTTTCGTTCCTGGTTTGACGTCACCAACACACCCAGCGTTTGCCCAACCACTCCCCCGTTTCTCCAGCCACTCCTGCGTTTTGCAACTCGAATGCCTACGTTTTTCTGGACACTCCCATAAAACGGCCAGTTTCCGCCCAGAAACACCCACTTCCTGTCAATCACACTACGATCAGCACAGCGATGAAAAAGCTTTGTTATGCCGTGAGTAAAATACCTAACTTTTGTGTAAAATGACTAAGCGCATGCGCTCTGCGAACCTTGCGCATGCGCAGTAAGCGACTAATCGCAGTATAGCAAAAATCGGCAACGAGCGAACAACTCGGAATGACCCCCATAGCCCACATGCACCACACCAGCAAGTTATACTTGTTTAAAAGGTACAATAACAAAGGGATTCACCTTTACAGGATATGAGGGGACAGCATTAGGTTAGGAGGTGGTGTTTGGTATCTGGCTGTAGGGTATTGTAAGGGCAACATTTCGGTAGCAGTTTGCAGAAGAAAGCACGCTCCTGCGCATAATTATGCGCAGGAACAGAATATTACTATTATACTGTATTTACTGTACTCTGATATTCGGAGGGAACCCAGTGGAGACCAACTGCAAGTGCACCTGGACCAGGCATCGCCCACCAATTCAAACCAACCTATGACCCCTCCTGTACTATAAATGACCAGCCCCTTGACCTATAGGTGAAGGGATTACAGTTTCTATTGTATTATGTTTTAGCCAAATATATAAAAAGCCAAGCTGCCTGGCCGGTCTCTCTCTTTCTCTCTCTCTCGGAAGGTCATCTTGCTTGATTGACTGAGCACCGAGACCGTGTGGCGCTGGCGAAACAAACGTATGTACCATTAATTTTAGCCTCTTTTCTCTTATTGTGATTGTATTGTTATTGTAACCCCCTTTTTGCAATTATATTTCTCATACGTCCTAGAGGATGCTGGAGTCACCATTAGAACCATGGGGTATAGACGGGATCTGCAGGAGACATGGGCACTTTAAGACTTTCAAAGGGTGTGAACTGGCTCCTCCATCTATGCCCCTCCTCCAGATTCCAGTTTTAGAATTGTGCCCAGTGAGACTGAACGCGCTACAGGGGAGTTCTACTGAGTTTCTCTGAAAAAGACAGGTTTTTTATTTTCAGGGAGGCTGCTGGCAACAGTCTCCCTGCTTCGTGGGACTTAGGGGAGAGAAGTATGACCAACTTCTAGTGAGTTCAATGGCTCTGCTTCTGGCTGACAGGACACCATTAGCTCCTGAGGGTGCTGATCGCTGGGTACGCCTAGATGCTCACTCCCAAAGCCTGCCGTCACCCCCTTACAGAGTCAGAAGACAGGTGAGTAGCAGAAGAAAAGAAGACTTCTTCAATGACGGCATTCTGAGATACCGCGCAGCGAACGGAACGCTGCGCACCATGCTCCCACACACAGCACTGCAGGGCCCGGGGGGGGCGCCCTGGGCAGCAAAAATCCTCAATTTCCACTGGCAAGAGGGGACAGTAGTGCCAAGGCACTGTCCTAACCCGCGCCAGTATAATTATTAAAATAAACGGGACAGAAGCACGCCATTAAGGGGGCGGAGCTTCTTCCTCACAGCTCACTCTCAGCTCGGCTCCATTTCCTCTCCACAGGGCTGCAGAGACGCTGGTCCTTCCTCACACTGCTGACAAGTATCAGGGTGCAAAACGGGGGGAGGGACAGTATAATTTGGTGCAATATATTTTATATTTAAAGCGCTACAGGTCTGGGGCATTTTTTTGTGTTTTCAGACCCGTTAATTTGGCGCTGGGTTGTGAGCTGGCAAATCCCCTCTGTGTCTCTCTGACAGACTTTACAGTGGGTCTGTCCCCTATATGCCCGGTGTGTCTGGGGGTGTTTGGTACACGTGTGTCGACATGGCTGAGTGCTCTTCCCAGGAGGAGGCTGTATTAGGGACACAAACGGCTATGGGGGTGACCCTGTCGGCACCGCCGACTCCTGATTGGGTAAATGTTTTGAATGCTAAAGTGGCTCTTATTAGTAAGAGATTAGATAAGTCTGAGTCTCAGACCCAGGCATGGAAGAAATCTGTGGAGGATGTGTTATTACAAATCCAGGACCCTTCGGGGTCACAAAAACGTACTTTTGCCCAGTTGGCAGACACTGGTACTGACACGGACACTGATTCCAGTGTCGACTATAGTGATTCCAGATTAGATCCAAAATTGTCAAAGAGCATTCAGTACATGATTGTGGCGGTTAAAGATGTATTACATATCACTGAGGACCCTGCTGTTCCTCATAAAAGGGTCTGTATGTATAAGGAAAAGAAACCTGAGATAACGTTTCCTCCCTCTCATGAACTGAACACTCTATTTGAAAAAGTCTGGGAAAGCCCTGACAGAAGTTTCAGATTCCCAAAAGGATTCCGGTGGCTTATCCGTTTCCCTCTGAGGATAGGGAAAAGTGGGAGTCACCCCCCAGTGTAGACAAGGCCCTATCATGTTTGTCTAAAAAGGTGGCTCTCCTATCACCTGGCACGGCAGCCCTTAAGGACCCTGCGGATTGTAAGCAAGAAACTACATTAAAATCCATTTATGCGACCACAGGTACGCTACTCATACTTGTCATTGCATCTGCGTGGGTGAGTAGTGCTATCGAAAAAAGGTGGGCAGATAACTTGTCATCTGATATAGATACCCTAGATAGGGATAGCATCTTCTTGACGCTGGGTTATATCAAGGACGCTGCAGCGTACCTAAAGGAAACTGCGAGAGATATTGGCCTTTTGGGATCAAAAGCCAGTGCCATAGCAGTCTCAGCTAGGCGAGCATTGTGGATTCACCAATGGAATGCTGATGCTGACTCCAAGAAAAATATAGAATCTCTACCATATAAAGGTGGTGCCTTGTTTGGTGACGGCCTCCCTGATTTGGTTTCTATGGCTACCGCGGGTAAGTCATCCTTTTTGCCTTATGTTCCTCCACAACAAAGAAAACACACCACTATCAAATGCAGTCCTTTCGGCCCAATAAATACAGAAAAGGGCGAGGTTCTTCCTTCCTTGCTACTAGAGGAAGGGGAAGAGGTAAAAGATCACCAGCCTTGTCGGGTTCCCAGGAGCAGAAGTCCTCCCCGGCTTCTGCCAATTCCACCGCATGACGCTGGGGCTCCTCTGCGGGAGTACGCACCGGTGGGGGCACGTCTCAGACTCTTCAGTCAGTTCTGGTTTCGTTCGGACCTGGACCCATGGGTTTTACAAATAGTATCCCAAGTGTACAAACTGGAGTTTCAAGATGTTCCTCCTTGCCGATTTTTCAAATCGGCCTTACCAGCTTCTCTTCCGGACAGGGAGGTAGTATGCGACGCAATACAAAAGTTGTGTCAAAATCAGGTCATTTTCATGGTTCCCCATCAAAACAGGGAGAAGGCTTTTATTCAAGCCTGTTCGTGGTCCCAAAGCCGGACGGCTCGGTCAGACCAATCCTAAACCTGAAATCCCTCAATTTCTACCTAAAAAAAATTCAAATTCAAGATGGTGTCACTCCGAGCAGTGATCTCCAGTCTGGAGGAAGGGGATTTTATGGTGTCGATGGACATAAAGGATACCTACTTACATGTTCCCATTTATCCTCCGCATCAGGCTTACCTGAGGTTTGCAATTCAGGATTGTCATTACCAATTTCTGACGTTGCCGTTTGGTCGGTCCACGGCTCCAAGGATTTTCACCAAAGTGATGGCGGAAATGATGGTTCTCCTTCGCAAGCAAGGAGTCACGATTATCCCATACTTGGACGATCTCCTGATAAAGGCAAGATCCAGGGACCAGTTGGTGCAAAACATTGCACTCTCCCTGACAGTTCTTCAGCAACATGGTTGGCTCCAAACTTGCCAAAATCACAGTTGATTCCGACGACGCGGTTGTCGTTTTTGGGAATAATACTGGACACAGAACTACAGAGAGTTTTTCTTCCAGGGGAAAAGGCTCTGGAACTTCAGAGTCTGGTCAAACAAATTCTGTAACGAGCAAGAATGTCAATCCATAAATGCACTTGGTTGCTGGGGAAGATGGTTGCGGCCTACGAGGCCATTCAGTTTGGCAGATTCCATGCCAGAGTGTTTCAGAGGGACCTGTTGGACAAGTGGTCCGGATCCCACCTGCATATGCACCGAAGGATTACCCTGTGTTTCAAGACCAGAATCTCACTCCTGTGGTGGCTGCACAGCTCTCACCTCCTAGAGGGGTGCAGGTTTGGGATCCAGGACTGGATCCTAGTAACCACGGTGTCACGATCCGGGTATCTGGACGCCATTACTTGCCTTTCAGATGCCTTCTGAGGCTGGCTCAGCGTTCCAGGGCCGGATCTCATCTGTGTTCCTGATGTCCACACTCTGCATATCTTTCCTGTCACTCTGAGACGCTGTCACAGCGGCGCCATGTTTGAATCTAGTGTGGCGTCTCCCGTCCTCCGCGGCCTCCGCTCCTGTGTTCCAGTATGCAGGTTGTCAGAGTGGTGCCCCATGCCTGCCGCGGCCTCCGCTGTCATCCATGTGTCTCAGGGTACAGTTGGCAGTTTAGCGTCTCCTGTCCTCCGCGACCGGCGCCGCCATTACTGTTATGATTCCACATGGTTTTCCAAACCAGCTTTCCCTCCAAGTACTAACATGGGCGCAGCGATGTTTGCCTTAGTCACATGTTCAGTCTCCACCAATCTGCTACACAGTGAACCTGCATGATTGGCCAGCCAATGCCTGCCCTGCAGCAGGTATAAGTATCCTGTGCCTGAACCAGGAAATGGTCAGTGCTTTGAATGTCAACCCTTGTTCCAGTGTCTCTTCCCTGTGGTTGTTGTTCCAGGTTCCAGCTCCTGTCTCCAGCAGCTACTACGAGACCCGCACCTGCCTTCCATCTTGCGGTGCAGCCTGACTCTGCAGCCCTCCGTGGCTATTCCAGCTTCCAGCTACTATCATCTGCTTCCAGCTTTCAGCAGTATTCACTTTCTTCAAAGTACCGGTGTTACTCCAGTGGATTCCTACTTACCAGCAGCATCCACTACCACCGGTAATCTCTACACTACTCTCCTGTTTCCACGCTCCCTAGCATCATACAGTATCCACTCCGTGTCTTCATCACCTGTCTGGTTCCATCCAGCATCCACTCTGTGTCTTCATCACCTGTCTGGTTCCATCCAGCATCCACTCCGTGTCTTCATCACCTGTCTGGTTCCATCCAGCATTCACTCCGTGTCTTCATCACCTGTCTGGTTCCATCCAGCATCCACTCCGTGTCTTCATCACCTGGCTGATTCCATTCAGCATCCACTCCGTGTCTCTACCACCTGGCTGGTTCCATCCAGTATCTACAACAGTATGTTCAAGTTACCAACTACATTTATACCTCCACTGGCGCGTTCCTCGGCTATCTTCACTACTACAGCCAGGCCTGGTAAGGTTAATCCATCAAGGGACTTTAACATCTTTTCCTTAACCTACCAGAGCTCTGTGATACCTTCTATGGTTACAAGTGATCCAGGAACTGTGTTATATGCCACTTGCTTTTATCAACTGTGAATACTGTTGTTATACACGGAGTCTGTTAATAAAACCTTTTATTGACTTTTAAACTGGTTGTCATGGTCACACCTTCGGGTAATCTTTTACACTTACATGTCCAGGGGTCTGATTAAACCCTCCAGGTTTAATTTCATTCCAGCCCCTACAACTGAGGCTTCCTCCTGTCAGCCAAAACCCTCAGTTGTGACACACGGATGCAAGTCTCCGAGGCTGGGGAGCATTCACACAGGGGGAAAACTTCCAAGTATGACGGTCAAGCCAGGAAACTTGTCTCCACATAAACGTTCTGGAGTTAAGGGTCATTTACAACGGCCTTCTACAAGCGGAACATCTTCGCAATCTGCCCGTACTGATCCAGTCGGACAATGTAACAGCAGTAGCGTACATAAACCGCCAGGGCGGAACAAAAAGCAGAGCGGCAATGGCAGAAGCCACAAAGGTTCTCCGCTGGGCGGAAAAGCATACAAGCGCTCTGTCAGCGATCTTCATTCCAGGAGTGGACAACTGGGAAGCAGTCTTCCTCAGCAGACACAATCTCCATCCAGGAGAGTGGGCCTCCATCAAGAGGTCTTCACAGAAGTGACAAGTCATTGGGGAATTCCTCAAATAGACATGATGGCATCTCGTCTCAACAAGAAGCTTCAGAGATATAGTTCCAGGTCAAGGGACCCTCAAGCAATAGCAGTGGATGCACTGGTGACACCATGGGTGTTTCAGTCGGCGAATGTATTCCCTCCACTTCCTCTCAATCCAAATGTTCTAAAGATCATAAGAAGAACAAAGATTCAAGCGATCCTCATTGTCCCAGGCTGGCCAAGGAGGGCTTGATATCCAGATCTTCAGGAATTACTCATAGGCGATCCCTGGCCTCTTCCTCTACGCGAGCACCTGTTACAGAAGGGGCCATGCGTGTATCAAGACTTACAGCGGCTACGTATGACGGCATGGCGGTTGAACGCCAAATCCTAGCCCGAAAGGGTATTCCCAGCGAAGTCATTCCCACACTTATTCAGGCCAGGAATGGATTAACGTCTAAACGTTACCACCGTATTTGAAGAAAATATGTTTCTTGGTGTGAATCCAAGAAGGCTCCTACGGAAGAATTTCAGCTGGGACGTTTTCTCCATTTTCTAAAAGCAGGTGTGGATGCAGGGCCTAAAGTTGGGCTCAATTAAGGTACAGATTTCAGCCTTATCGGTTTTCTTTCAAAAAATATTGGCTTCCCAACCAGAAGTTCAGACTTTCGTGAAAGGTGTGTTGCACATCCAACCTCCATTTGTGCCCCCAGTGGCACCATGGGATCTTAACGTGGTGTTGCAGTTCCTTTAATCACATTGGTTTGAACCTTTACAGAAGGTGGGGTTGAAATCCTCACTTGGAAAGTGGTCATTCTGTCGGCCTTGGCATCCGCAAAGCTGGTGTCTGAGTTAGCGGCCTTGTCTCACAAGAGCCCTTATTTGATCTTCCATGAAGATAGAGCAGAGTTGAGGACTCGTCAGCAATTTCTGCCGAAGGTAGTTTCATCTTTCCCCATGAACCAACCTATTGTGGTGCCAGTGGCTACTGACGCCTTAATTGAGTCAAAGTCTCTGGATGTGGTCAGAGCTTTGAAAATTTATGTCGTCAGAACGGCTCAGGTTAGGAAAACGGATGCTCTGTTTGTCCTGTATGCTCCCAACAAGATTGGGTGTCCTGCTTCCAAGCAGATCATTGCACGCTGGATCTGTAATATGATTCAGCATGCTCATTCCACGGCTGGATTGCCGTTACCGAAATCGGTGAAGGCCCATTCTACTAGAAAGGTGGGCTCGTCCTGGGCGGCTGCCCGGGGGGTCTCGGCATTACAACTTTGCCGAGCAGCTACTTGGTCAGGTTCAAACACTTTTGCAAAGTTTTACAAGTTTGATACCCTGGCCGATGATGACCTCAAGTTTGGTCAATCGGTGCTGCAGAGTCATCCGCACTCTCCCGCCCATTCTAGAGCTTTGGTATAACCCCATGGTTCTAATTGTGACCCCAGCATCCTCTAGGACGTATGAGAAAATAGGATTTTAATACCTACCGGTAAATCCTTTTCTTTTAGTCCGTAGAGGATGCTGGGCACCCGTCCCAGTGCGTACTGTATCTGCAGTTATTAGTTGTGGTTACCCACTTTGTGTTACGTTTATAGTCAGCCTGTTGCTGAAATTGTTCATGCCGTTGGCTTGTGTTCTGTTGAATGCCACATTGTGCGGCATGCTTGAGGTGTGAGCTGGTATGAATCTCACCTTAGTTTAACAATAAATCCTTTCCTCGAAATGTCCGTCTCACTGGGCACAGTTCCTATAACTGGAGTCTGGAGGAGGGGCATAGAGGGAGGAGCCAGTTCATACCCTTTGAAAGTCTTAAAGTGCCCATGTCTCCTGCGGACCCCGTCTATACCCCATGGTTCTAATGGTGACTCCAGCATCCTCTACGGACTAAGAGAAAAGGATTTACCGGTAGGTATTAAAATCCTATTGTTGGTGGGTCGGATCCCAGCATTTTAAATACAATTGGTGTCGTGTCTCTTTCCTTCTAAGGTTTAAAGTGTATTTCAGCCACACGTGTAGCTGCATTGTGCTCATAGCGTGTCGGTGTGTGTGTATGCTAAGTTAGTAAAAAAATGTATGTTAAAGATTACATCCAGCAGCCACAGCTGCTCGAATTTCAGTGTAAAAGGTATTGCTTTTTCTGTCCTGTATGTTAATCAACATTAACAATTGGTGGCTCGGCCAGTTTTCACACATTCATAGACTGGCAGACCATAGCAGACTTTCATCTATCAGCAAAGGGTGGAGACGCATCTTTAAGTGAAACCTTTTCCTGGTTGCTAGGGTTTTTTAAAACTCTCTTTTGTGCTGAATTAGATTACGTCTGCTCTGTCTAGTCTACAGAAGTGCTGATAGAACCTGGAGGAAACAGGAAAAAAAAGCTATTTAAAAATCTGTGTGTAAACAGAAAAAAGGCTATTTAAAAACTGTAAAAAAATTGGCGCCAAAAGGCGTACTCAAAGCGTACTGATACTTTGCATACTCTCTCACATATTGTTGCCATAGGTCACTAGTCATTTTAGACCTGTGTGAAATCGGATACATTTATTTGCTATATAGATAAATTTGAAATAAGTGTATTAAGGGTGTAATTATAAAACACAAAACGCAGTTCTGGCCTAGTCGTTAAAGGTTTATACAGAAAAACTGTGTGTTGTGTTTGTGAGCGATAGTAGCTTTTATTGCTCACATTTATAGAGACTGTGTGGTTTGTTTGAATTGCGGACGCACATTTGTACACGTGGTACGGACAAATTACATGAGCTTGCACGTGGCGCAGGGTCACACACGTGGCGTAAAGGCACGCATGGTCGCGTGTTTACGCAAGATTGCGTAGGATTGCGGACGCAAAGTACAAGTCACACGATAGCTGTTCAATTAAAGGCGGGATAGTATAACTATCCGATTTCAAAAGCAGGTTACCTTAATACTTTGTTTAAACTGTATTACCTCTGGGATAAGACTACTAGTCAAAAGGAGTGATATTTTCTGTACAGAAAAGAAAAACACAGTGTATTTGAGTGAGTGAAAGTAGGAGTGGATGTATTGAACCCCGAGGAGAAATCGGGATCCCGTGGAAACACTGGATTAGTAGAGGCTCAGTGGCATAAGAGTTCTCAACCCTACGTATTGTCTAGGTGGTCTGAAGTGGTCTAGGTGATCTAGGTGGCCTAAATCTAGAGTGGTCTAGGTGTTTCAGGTAACAGCGATCGTAGGGCAGATAGATACCAAGTATCTATACGCTGAGTGATTGAACAGCACGCCCGTGTGTTCTACACAGCACAACGTGATACTATTGTGTCATATGCGCTGTGGAAAGCATACGCAGGCGTGATTGTGTAAACAAGGGGTTTTTCTTTGATAACGTCGGGAAATCTCCCTGGTGGCTTCCACTGGAAAGGGTGAGCAATAGTTATTGAAGTTTTCTATTTATCACCCTACAAAAATTCCAGTGGAAAGATACTGAAAATTAATTTTTCGCTGCCTCTCTCAGGAAAATATTCCAACAGAACTTCCACCGAAAGAAGTTGCGGTGCTGTAAGGTCTGATAGGAGCCCTAAGTTGGGTACATCACGATCCACTATCAACAGTGTATCGTAGTACTGGCCAGCGTGGGCGAGAGCAAGTTAAAGGCGCTCAAGGAACTTTCACCGTCTGCTTGTATTGTGTATTTTGATGTTTGTGGGAAAAGGCCCACAAATATGGGAGCCAGTTGCTCAAGCGAGAGACGTTTAGCCAGGGTTCAGGCAGGAGAAGTGCGGCCAAAAGGTTCAGCAAGGTTTATTATGTAACATAAAGATTTAACATGTAGATCAATCAGGTTGTAATATTCTTTCTTTAAGGGCTGCTGTGCGGTAAAGGCAGCGCCATCTCTCACTAGTGAAAGGACAGATTTGGAGGATGGGAATTTATCTGAGGAGGCTGTACTGACAGCTGGTTGACAGGGGAGCAGTGAGGTGCATCCATCTGAGGAGGAGGTCCCGATCCGCACCCTTTATCTGCCTGATTGTAGCAGCTGTTCAGTCCTAAAATCATTACCAGAGCCAGTGAGGCCGAGCCTGGAGGAGAGACTGTGAGTGTGGCTGCCCGCAGAGAGATATTCCTGAGGTGACAAGAGGATCTTAAAGAAAGAATATTACAACCTGATTGATCTACATGGTGGATTGGGAATTTTAGAACACTGATTGTGACACTTCTGGAATATCTCCATAAAGAAAATTTCTACCTGACTGATCATCTGGTGGTTTGAGTATCTAAGAATACAGTCTGTGATATCCCTGGAATCATCCTTCACCTTGAGGATATTTTTTATGTAGGTTCTTTGCGCCCACTTGTTAAATCTTTATGTTTCATTTTGTTTTCTTTGGAATTTGATGAGGATTCCTGTATTTTTCAAGCAGGCGGCATTGTTTTAGGCAGCGCATTTGTTCAACACATCTGTTTTAAGGTTTATTATATGTGAGAAATATGGTCCACACACGGAGGCTTTTTGCAATGAATGGGTACGTATGACTGCTGAAGATAGGGCACCGTTCCCTGGGATGGGTACTTTTGAACCAAAGGTATTGCAGAACATAAGGATTAGAATATGTCTGATTAAATCTAGAAAACAAAGGATCAGACATACCGATTGTTTAAATCTGTGGCAACAAGAGGGGGAGGTGCAAAAGGAACTGGCTCACACAGCAGGTTCCAAACCTAGCGGGAAAGCGATTACGAGCGCACCACCACCGCCATATGTCGATGGGGAGAAATTGGCTACAAACAATGGTGCATTGGTAAAGGATAGAAAAGTTATTAATCAATGTGTTAACCCTAACCCTTGCCAGTTGTATCCCATTTTACATTTTCCCCAGGATTGTGAGGAGGATGATGAGCCCAGCACGATATCGGCACTCTCTCTAGCAGCCACCATACAGGACACCCAGGTGGGCATGGCCAAACCACCAAGAGTAGTAGCAATACCCCCCAGCGGAGGGGTTAGTGAGGTTGTGTCCACTGGTAAGTACGGTACCATACACTATGCAGAGACAATAGCTCCTCGTATTATAGAATCAAACCAAAATTATATAGTTGAACTAAATCCTGTCAGGGTGATTGCAGTCCCCAATTGGAAAACTGATAGTCAGGGAGTAACTCCCATCAGGAACATTGCCATGCATTGTCCTTGGTCCCGAGCAGAGTTAAGGTCAATTATGTCAGAATTCCCCGATCCCAGAAAAGATCTAGACGGATGCCAGAAATTCATTAAAGAATTAGGTAACGCCCATAAGCCCACAAACAAGGATTGGCAGATAGTGCTCAGAGCGAGTTTACCCTCAAATATTGACATCCCAAAATTCATAACGGATTGGAAATTAGACGCAGAGGTACCTCTCACTGATGAGTACAATCAGGAGAATGTACGGCAAATCAACCTTCAATTAGTGTATTTCCCTACTGTTGTTAAATGGAATAAAATCTTCTCCATAAGACAAAAGGAAGGTGAAATGGCATCCAAATATTTCCATAGAGCACTTCAGGAAATAGCAAGATACACTGGGATCGAGGATATTAAGGAGAATGCACACCACAGGGAGGTAGCTGTCTCTGTGTTAATGGACAGTTTAAAGGAGGCACTAAGGGCAAGAGTTCAAACCTCTCTACCTAATTGGAGAGGTATCTCGGTGGCTGCACTGAGAGAGTCCGCTATCGAGCATGATCGTAACATCAGTAAGCACAGGGAGTCGCAAGGAGATAAGCTAATGACGGTAAGTATACAGGCTATTACAGCAAAACCCCATCAGCCAAAACCCCAAACCCCTGATGTTTGGAAAAGGCCAAGAATATGTTACATTTGTAAAAAGGAAGGACATTTTGCCCAGGATTGCAGGAGTAGTAGGACACATAACGTATACAGACCCCCTAGACCTGAATACGAACCAAACTACAATTCACATATTTGGGATCAGGAACCACATGGAGGAGAAACAAGGAGGTACCCACCCAGGAGAGACTGGCAGGCCTCCGAAAACTCACAGCTACCACCCTCACATATTGTAGTTGCCAATGCGCTGCGGGAGGGTCCCACTACACAATAGGGGTTGGGCCACACTTGTAGTCTGCAGCCAGTGAAGTTGATTGCTAGCCTTGGTAGTGAACCTGAGGTCATGGTTGATGTAGCTGGTGTACCATTACCTTTTCTTGTAGATACAGGGGCTGCATCGGCTCCGACTAATCTACTCGGCAGAGATTTGTTGTGTAAAATGCGGTGTGTCATATACTGTACTCCTGAGGGTGTGTTCTTAGATATACCTGAGAGCCATGCTCAAGAAGTGCAAGATATATTAGACACCCCTCAAAGGCTAATGTCGCACTCTACTGTTATAGACACGTGTCCATCGCAGGTAGAGGAAATGATCTCACAAATACCGGGTTCCCTATGGACCAAAGATGGACAGGACACTGGATTGATGGCGAATGTAGCTCCAGTAGCAGTACAAGTAAAAGATGGAAAGGATAGCTCCAAAAATCCCTCAGTATCCTCTGAAGCCAGAGGTAGAATTAGGAGTGTACCCCGTCATAGAGTGGCTGCTACAGCAGGGCATCCTAGTCAGGACGTCCAGCACCGCCAATAGTCCCATCTTCCCTGTGAAAAAGAGTGGGGGGAGGGGTTACAGGCTAGTGCAGGATCTAAGGGGGATAAACAAAATAGTTGAGAGCCAATTCCCCTTAGTGCCCAATCCAACTGTCATCCTCATGCAGATTCCCTCTACCGCAAAATTCTTCCCTGTCATTGACCTCTGTTCTGCTTTCTTTTCTGTCCCTCTTCACCCTGACAGCCAATACCTCTTTGCCTTTACTTACAGGGAGTACAGTACACCTGGACTTGTCTCCCCCAAGGTTTCATTGACAGCCCGAGTATTTTCTCCCAGGCCTTGCATGACTGTTTGCAATCCTTTCAACCTGAGAGTGGATCAGTGCTAATACAATATGTTGATGACTTGTTGTGTTCTGACTCACTCGAGTCGTCCTTGGCAGATACCAAACATCTTTCCCAGACAGAACACAAGGTTTCAAGGGATAAGCTTCAGTTGTGCCTGACCAGGGTTAAATACTTGGGACACTGCTTGACACAGGGACTTAGGCACCTGACAGCTGATAGGATAGAGGCGATTCGCGACATGACTCTGCCACAAACTCAGCAACAGATCCGCACGTTCCTCGGAATGTGTGGGTACTGTCGAAACTGGATTCCAGGGTTCTCCATACTGGCACTGCCTTTGCAGGAGATGGTCTCTTCGAACAAACCAGAAAGGGTCTCTCACACAGATGAGTCCGAACTGGCATTTGAGAGACTAAAACAGTGTTTATCACAGGCACCTGCGTTGGGAGTGCCAGATTATGAGAAGCCCTTTGAATTGTACAGTACTGAAAGTGCTGGGTACGCGGCAGGAGTTTTAACACAGACATGGTGATGCCAGCAGACCGGTAGCCTACTACAGTACACAGTTGGACACTGTAGCACGGTCTCTCCCCACTTGTTTCGTAGTGTTGCAGCGATAGCTTTGCTGGTAAGTAAAAGCGAGGATGTAGTGTTAGGACACGACTTGACCATCCATACACCTCATGCAGTATCAGCCTTGCTAAACTCCGCCCAAACCAGACATGTCTCATCTGCTCGATTTACAAAGTGGGAATTATCACTGATGGCCCCGGTAAACATAACCATTAAGAGATGCAGCTCACTAAATCCTGCAAGATACTTGCCAAGTGTGCCTGGTCATGCACAAAGGGTGGAGGATGAGAACGATGGTGAAGGAGGATTTAGTGCAGATACTGATACGCATGATTGTATGAAATACCTGAACCAAACTTTCACTGCGAGACCTGACATTAGTGACAACCCAATCGAAGGAGTAGACTTTACCTTCTACACTGACGGTAGTTGCCACAGACAGACGGATTCGGGAGACCTGTGCACTGGATACGCAGTTGTAGATGATGAAGGTATCATAGAAGCTGAACCCCTTGGCCCACCACACTCAGCACAAGTCGCTGAGCTGGTCGCCCTGACCAGAGCATGTGAGTTGGCCAAAGTTAAGTCAGCTAATATATACACGGACTCTAGTTATGCCTTTGGAGTGGTGCATGATTTTGGGGCCCTGTGGCGCCTCAGAAATTTCATGACGACAGCTGGCACACCTGTAGCGCATGCATCCCACATCAAAAGGCTTCTGACAGCAATATAGGAACCAGACAGTGTGGCTGTTATCAAGTGTAAAGCACTTACAACCAAGACCCAATCTCACTTGGTAACAGCCGGGCAGACAAAGCTGCTAAAACAGCAGCAAGCACAACCATACAAACAAACATCACATCACGGATGACATTTGAAACAGTTAACATGCAACATTTAATTGAAATGCAAAATTTGTGTTCCCTACAGGAAAAGGCAGTCTGGTAGGCGAAGGGATATGGCCAAGAATCCTCAGCACTTTGGACAGATGGACACGGTAAGCCAGTGGCCCCCAGAACATATCTTCCAAGTCTTACTGAGGCGGCACATGGTCTGACTCATCTGGGCAAGGAGGGTATGTGCAAGCTGGTAAGAGCCTACTGGAGTGCACCAGGATTCTCTTCTCGTGCAGGTAAGAAAGCAATGACATGTCTTACTTGCTTGAGAAAGAACATTGGCAAGGCAATACCAATGGAGCCATCCCATATCCCTCCTACAGACGGACCGTTTCAGGTAATACAAATCGACTTCATACAGTTACCACCCTGTAGGAATTTAAAATATGTATTAGTATGTACTGATGTGTTTTCCAACTGGGTAGAAGCATTCCCCGCTGCCACAAATACTGCTGTGTTCACTGCAAAGAAAATCGTGCAGGAATCTGTGTGCAGATATGGTATCCCTAGAATGATTGAACGTTATAGGGGTACCCATTTTACAGGTGAAGTCTTTCAGGTCATGTGCAAACTGATGGGAATTAATAGCAAGCTGCACACTCCATACCGACCACAGGCGAGTGCGAAGGTAGAGAGAATGAACAGCACTATTAAGAATAAGCTGAGCAAAGTGATGGCTGAAACTGGATTGCTGTGGCCAGAAGCTTTGCCACTAGTGTTGTACAGCATCAGAACCACTCCCAGGTCACCGCTTAACTTATCACCCTTTGAAATTCTTTTTGGTCGACAACCCCATGTAATGATAGACCCCCAGGATGATTTGAAATGCAATAACGAAATAACTGTAAAATATTTGGTTAGGATGAGCCAGCAGCTGAGAAATCAACAAAGAAATCTAAAGCTGGTGATTCCTGACCTACCGAACAGTAATTGTCATGACATTGAGCCTGGGGATTATGTGATGATTCAAAACTTTTTACGCTCAGGTTGCCTCATAGACAGGTGGGAAGGACCGTATCAAGTTTTGTTAACCAGCACGACAGCACTAAAGATCGCCGAAAGAGAGACTTGGGTCCACTCATCCCACTGCAAGAAGGTCGCTGACCCGGAGAAAACTCGTGACAAAGAGCAAGGTGAAGAGAACCTCGTATCACTAGAGTGTTTATTCTGGGAAGCTGAGAGGCAGGACTGTTGAAACGGCACCTGAGCGCAGAGAACAACAAGATCAAAGACGGTTGTCGTACCATTTTTCTTCTTGCACCTCCCACTGCATTTTTCTCTCTTTCTCCTTCTTATTTTCCTTCTTTTTCCCTTAACAAAATGGATCTACCTAAAGAGACTGCGTTTCGGGTTTTTCTGGTAATTCTGTTTTTGATCAGGACAATCTGTTTTGGTGAGGGTCCCAGAGACGTCAAGCAAGGATCTGGAATGGGTTCTGATGGCGAGTACGGATTTGTAGGATCTCAGGACCAGCGCATTACTCTAGTAAAGGCTGGTATCAGTAAGCGCTCTGGTAGTCACGGAGCTCGGAGGCAATGTGAGGTGTTATTGTCTGATGAATATTGTATTGTAGATTATAGTTGAAGATGGGTGCATCCAGAGATGTCAGTCCAACATTAATATCAACATGGACCGACATCCGTTGAGTGATTACCACTCACTAGTGGGTAAGGTCTTAAACCAGACAGAATGCTGGGTGTGCTCACAGGTACCTCAAGGACAGAGTAAGTCTGGATTAGTGCCGTACCCTTTAACGATAGATGAGGTACTCGAATTATGGGGTGGGAGACCGGTGGACAAGAAATTCAATATATCTAGGCCCAACAGCTTGAAGCTCCACCAGTATCATGTAGATAGGTCACTGTTGTGTTTTAATATTTCCAATTTCCAAAAATTCAGGAAATTGGGAAGTGACATGGAATAACCAGACAATGACCTTTTCACACAGAGCTGATAGGATACCTATTGACTCTGAACTTGTACGCAAGATAGCCAACAGTGGAAAGCATTTTCGGTACCGGTATACACGTGGAAGCAAAACCATGTGGGTTGGAAAGGTATCGCAGGGGTATTGTGCCCATGTCATCCAGCCCGATACTTATACTGAACAAATGACAGAACTAGGGATTAGTTTCTTGACATGGAAGATTTGCAATATGGTGTTGTTACATTTTTTCCCCTATGTTCTCCCAGATGATGCCTATTTTATATGTGGGAGGAAAGCGCACAAGTGGCTTACTCCGAGCTCTGAGGGATTGTGTTATATTGGGAGAGTACTACCAGAGGTCATGACCATAACCCACGACAAAATGAAAGACGTTCACCGCAACGCTCAGGCTCCTTATACTCATACCCATTATGAACACATCATAAAGAGACACCTCATAGATAGGGCAGAGCACGCAGCCTCTGATTTGATCCATGAATCCACCGGGATTCAGTTCCTTCTCGCATTGGATATCACCCGTACTGCCAGAGGAACTATAAATTCTAGGTACATCCATGCGCTAGCGAAGTTGATAGATAATATCACCGAGATGTATGATGACACCTTCATGTTTACGGGAAGGGAGTTACAAGCCTACAAGAAGGAACTGATTCAGCACAGGATGATCCTTAATTACGTTACAGCTGTGACAGGTGGGGTACTGTGTTACCCTGGCAACTCAATATGGTGTGAAGTGCTGTACGTATATTACGAATAGCACTGACGACCCCACGGAGATCATCGATCAAAAGATGGACGAGATCTTGCAGTTGAAGTGGGAGTTCAGGAGGAAGCACAACCTTACCTTGACGGCTGTGGGTAATGAACTGACTGGCTGGGTCTCGTGGTTGAACCCACGCAAATGGTTCTCAGGTTTAGGAGAGTGGGCACAGAATCTTATGATGAGTGTGGGAAAGTTTCTCCTTTGTATCCTGGGAGTCATAATTATTGGTCTGATATTCAGGTGTGTTCGAATTCTAACGCGGCGCAAACATGGCACAAACTTGATGAGTCTAAGGAGCGAGGGTGTTGTTACAGCAACAGATTTAACTTATGACCCATCTGTAGAAACAGTGTTATGATAAGGATTGCAAATGAATTTCATGGCCTGTTTTCTTTCACCATTCTTTTCTGTCTCCCCCTTTACCCAGAAACATCCAACCGGAAAAGACGTCAACCATACCCAAATGTTTATGTGAATGTATTTTTATATATGTGTCTTATCTTCATCTCTACAACCTCCAGTTAATGGCACACATAGTCGACAGGTGTTATACACATATAGGGGTATATGCAATTGCGGTCGAATTCCCGAAATTGTCGAATTTCGGGTCATTTTCGACCAAAAAAAAAATTCGCCTATGCAATTCAGTGCTTTCCGACCAAAAAACGGACTTTCAAAATTCGACTTTTTGAAATTCGAATTTTTGCAAATTCGACTTTTCTGCAATGATACAAGTGCTGCAATTCGACCAAAGCATATTCAATTCAAGTTTGGAAATTCGACAGCAGTGCTTTTAGACAGCAAATTCGTCATTTTCAATCCGCCACACTTTGGAGGGTGAAAACAAATAAAAAAAATTTAAACATGTTTTTTTTTTGTGTTTTTTTTTTTTGGGAATAGCAGATCTATTTATATTAGAAGGGATTAGGTACTTTTTTTTTTTTTTTTTTTGGAGGCACATATTATTTATATATTTTTTAAAATATTATTTTTTTTTATTTATTTTTTTATTGCTGGAACGGTAAAATCCTAAAAAAAAATGGCGTGGGGTCCCCCCTCCAAAGCATAACCAGCCTCGGGCTCTTCGAGCTGGTCCTGGTTCTAAAAATGCGGGGGAAAAATTGACAGGGGATCCCCCGTATTTTTAAAACCAGCACTGGGCTCTGCACCTGGTGCTGGTGCCTAAAATACGGGGGACAAAAAGCGTAGGGGTCCCCCGTATTTTTAACACCAGCATCGGGCTCCACTAGCTGGACAGATAATGCCACAGCCGGGGGTCACTTTTATGCCGTGCCCTGCGGCCGTGGCATTAAATATCCAACTAGTCACCCCTGGCCGGGGTACCCTGGGGGAGTGGGGACCCCTTCAATCAAGGGGTCCCCCCCCCCCCCAGCCACCCAAGGGCCAGGGGTGAAGCCCGAGGCTGTCCCCCCCCATCCAATGGGCTGCGGATGGGGGGGCTGATAGCCTTTTGTGATCATGAAAAGAATATTGTTTTTTCCAGCAGTACTACAAGTCCCAGCAAGCCTCCCCCGCAAGCTGGTACTTGGAGAACCACAAGTACCAGCATGCGGGAGAAAAACGGGCCCGCTGGTACCTGTAGTACTACTGGGAAAAAAATACCCAAATAAAAACAGGACACACACACCGTGAAAGTAAAACTTTATTTCATACGTCGACACACACATACTTACCTATGTTCACACGCCGACATCGGTCCTCTTCTCCATGTAGAATCCAGGGGTACCTGAAAATAAAAGATCAATATACTCACCTCAGCCATGGTCCAGAGATAAATCCACGTACTTGTAGAAAAAAACAAAACGCAAATACCCAACCAAACGGACTGAAAGGGGTCCCATGCTGACACATGAGACCCCTATCCCCGAATGCAGAGAGACCTGTCAGTGACAGCTGTCACAGAAAGGTCTCTAAAGCCAATCAGGAAGCGCAACTTCGTTGCGCTCATCTGATTGGCTCTGCGCGTCTGAGCAGACAGCGCATCGCACAGCCCAGTCCATTATATTCAATGGTGGGAACTTAGCGGCTAGCGGTGAGGTCACCCGCCGGTCAGCGGCTGACCGCGGGTTAACCCCACCGCTACCCGCAAAGTTCCCACCATTGAAAGTAATGGAGCGGCTTTGCGATGCGCTGTCACAGCACAGACAGCGCACAGCCAATCAGATGAGCGCCACGGAAGTAGCGCTTCCTGATTGGCTGAAGGGACTTCAGTGACAGGAGTCACGTGATGTCCCGGGATTCGGGAGAAAGGGGTCTGATGTGAAAGCATGGGACCCCTTTCTTAGTCCGGTATGGATCGGTGTTCGTTTTTTTTGTTTTGCCAAGTACGTGGATTATCTCTGGACCTGGATGTACCTCTGGACGCTGGAAGGTGAGTATAATTTTTTCACAGGTACCTCGGATCGTCGGAGACCGTGGCAGTCGGCGTGTCAACATAGGTAAGTATGTGTGTGTCGGTAGTGTGTAATAAAGTTTTACTATCAAGGTGTGTGTGTACTGTTTTTATTTGGGTATTTTTTTTCCAGTAGTACTACAGGTACCAGCGGGCCCGTTTTTCTCCCGCATGCTGGTACTTGTGGTTCTCCAAGTACCAGCTTGCGGGGGAGGCTTGCTGGGACTTGTAGTACTACTGGAAAAAACAATATCTTTTTATTATCACAAAAGGCTATCAGCCCCCCCATCCGCAGCCCATTGGATGGGGGGGGACAGCCTCGGGCTTCACCCCTGGCCCTTGGGTGGCTGGGGGGGGGGACCCCTTGATTGTAGGGGTCCCCACTCCCCCAGGGTACCCCGGCCAGGGTTGACTAGTTGGATATTTAATGCCACGGCCGCAGGGCACGGCATAAAAGTGACCCCGGCTGTGGCATTATCTGTCCAGCTAGTGGAGCCCGATGCTGGTGTTAAAAATACGGGGGACCCCTACTCTTTTTGTCCCCCGTAATTTTGGCACCAGCACCAGGCGCAGAGGCCGGTGCTGGTTTTAAAAATACGGGGGATCCCTGCCCAATTTTTCCCCTGCATTTTTTAGAACCAGGACCAGCTCGAAGAGCCCGAGGCTGGTTATGCTTTGGAGGGAGGACCCCACGCCATTTTTTTTTCCGGGTTTTTCCCGTTTTTTAAAATCGCGGCAAAATCCGCCAAATCGGCCGATTTTTGCCCGCGATTCTGGCGAATCCGTTTTTCATTGAATATGGTGAATTCCAGAAGCCACCTTCCGGAATTCACCTGTCGAATTAAGTCGAATTAAAAAACGGCGAAAAATTGTCGCGATTCGCCGTGAATTGCATATACCCCATAGTAGCACTCACATATATTCCCCCTCCTTGTATCATCAACTAAATGTGCTCCCCATTTGTTGGTACTAGAAGCCGAAAAGGTGAGGGTCAAAAGCCCTTACCCGAAAGGAGCTCAGTAGTGTTTGCCCATTTGCAGACCCTTAATACAGGATGAGAAGGATTTAATGTATACTTCGCAATACCTCGAAGCTTACTTAGAACCTATACGGCACGATGATACATGCCCCTCAGACATTGATTCATACATACATGCTTTTTACTATCCCACTAGGCTATACATTTCCCACCTACAACTCTCCCCCGATCATCCATTTGTATATATTGTATAAACTTGTATAAACTTTTCAGTTTATTAGTGAAGAGTGGCAGTTATTGATGACTGCCAAAGGGTGGACTGTCGAAGCCGGAAAATATTATGGTACACACATCACGTACAAACACCACACAGATGGCCTCCGTGTGCGTACTTGTTCTGCCGTGCATGCGCATATTCGCAGGTTGCGTATGACCGCTCACGCGGTAGTGCGTATTAGCACGTGGTATGAGTAATTACAGTAGCATTTGTATTCGCACGGAAAAGTCACAAAGACATATCTCATATTTAATCCACATAGTGCAAAATTTACACATAGCCCACATGCACCACACCAGCAAGTTTATACTTGTTTAAAAGGTACAATAACAAAGGGATTCACCTTTACAGGATATGAGGGGACAGCATTAGGTTAGGAGGTGGTGTTTGGTATCTAGCTGTAGGGTATTTTAAGGGCAACATTCCGGTAGCAATTTGCAGAAGATAGCACGCTCCTGCGCATAATTATGCGCAGGAACAGAATATTACTATTATACTGTATTTACTGTACTCTGATATTCGGAAGGAACCCAGTGGAGACCAACTGCAAGTGCACCTAGACCAGGTATCGCCCACCAATTCAAACCAACCTATGACCCCTTCTGTACTATAATGACCAGCCCTTTGACCTATAGGTGAAGAGATTACAGTTTCTATTGTATTATGTTTTAGCCAAATGTATAAAAAGCCAAGCTGCCTGGCCGGTCTCTCTCTCTCTCTGAAGGTCATCTTGCTTGATTGACTGAGCACCGGGACCGCGTGGCACTGGCGAAACAAACATATGTACCATTGATTGTAGCCTCTTTTCTCTTATTGTGATTGTATTGTTAATGTAACCCCCTTTTTGCAATTATATGTTGGTGGGTCGGATCCCAGCATTTTAAATACAATTGGTGTCGTGTCTCTTTCCTGCTAAGGTTTAAAGTGTATTTCAGCCACACGTGTAGCTGCATTGTGCTCATAGCGTGTCGGTGTGTGTGTGTTAGGGTCTCCTGCTCTGTGCTGCCACGTCGTCATGGCAACCGGGAGACAAGTGCTAGCGGAGTAACCTGAGCGTAGCTGATACTCCGGTTCAGGTCTTTTGCTGTGCAGTGGTTACAGGCTCTGTGCACGGCAGGGGATCCGGTGCTGGTTTTTGTGCTCACAGTCTGTGAGGTCTGAGTGGGGCGTGGACAGCACCTGCTATATAAACCCTCTTCTCAGGTTAGGCAGATGCTGCTGAATCTTTGTTGGTTAGTCAGTTCCTGAAAGCTAGCTAGTACTGTGTAAACTTTGTATTTGTTTGTTGCTTACTGCAAATAGGCCTTGGGATTTGGTATTACACTCTGCCAATCCAGACCTAGCAGTAAGACTGGAGTCAGTCGTTTAACCTGCTGGGGTTCTTTAGCTACTCTGTGAACCTAGCAAGTTTGCGGCTGTATTCTCAGACTTGCCTGCCAAAATCCTTTCTCACTGTGCAAGGTGTTCAGGTGTCAGTTTAGTGGCAGTAAGCTGAACCAGTGCACTGCAAGTGAGGACTAGGAGTGTGGAGACTCTCCTTGTGTCTATTATTCCATCTCTGACCAAGGAGTTTACTGCCACACCCGTTGGTAACCCTTTAGGGTTTTGCTGTTGCCCTTAGCAACAGCATTTTGGGTTCTCTACGTATTAAATCACTACATCTCGCTTCTTTCCATCTGAGCATTCCTAATACTAGGGAGACACCCTGTTTCTTAGCCTTTGGGCTTCTCTGTTCACTTTGTGTTTATTTTGTTATCCTATCACCTTCTGTGTATGTAATGTCATATTCCCCAGTCTGTCTGTGAGTTCATTTGTTTTGCATCCCTCACCGTTCAGACACCAGTACATTTCTACTGGCACTGGTGTGTATAACATATTCAGCAGCCCAATACTCCTGTTGAAATTTTGTGGGAATATGGAGCATACCCCTCAAAATACTTTGCAACAGGTGGTCGATCAGGTGCAGGTCCTGACTCGACAATTTAATGATTTGTACATTAAAATGCACACCTCACAGGCCGCTGGCGGAGCTCCCGCAGCAGCAGTACCTTCAGGGGTTAAGGAGCCGACAGTAAATCTCCCGGATCGTTTTTCTGGAGTTCGCTCGCAGTTCTTTTGTTTCAAGGAGAGCTGCAAGCTATATTTCCAGCTTAGGCCTCAGTCTTCTGGGTCGGAGATTCAGCGGGTGGGCATAGTGATTTCCTTGCTACAAGGAGACCCACAGGTCTGGGCATATGGGTTGCAGCCTGACTGTCCGTCGCTTAAAAGTGTTGATGCTTTTTTTACGGCACTGGGCATGTTGTATGATGACCCTGACAAGACGGCCTCAGCCGAGGCTCAGATTTCGATCCTTAAGCAAGGGCGAAGGCCAGTTGAGGTTTATTGTACGGAGTTTCGGAGGTTGGCCCATGATACCCAGTGGAATGACCCAAACCTGAGACACCAGTACCGAAGAGGTCTTTCTAACCAGTTAAAAGACCAACTGGTACAATATCCCTTGCCTGATAGCTTGGATCAGCTCATGCAGTTATCCATTCGGTTGGATAGACGGCTGAGAGAGCGCAGGCTTGAAAGGGAGACTGAGGTTTCCTTCTTTCCCAAGGGAACCTCAGACTCTGAGGAATTTTCCGAGGAGCCTATGCAGATTGGGGCTACCCGCCTCTCCTCGCGTTTGAAGACGCGGAGGAGACAGCAGGGGTTATGTTTGTACTGTGGGAATAAAGGTCATGTGGTAGTATCATGCCCGGAAAAGCCGTAAAACTTCAGGGCCTGAGGGTGATGGGAAATATCCTGTCAGGCCAGAAGTCAGAATTTCCCAAGAAGACTTTTATCATTCCGGTGACCTTGAAGATCCTCGGTCAAACTGTCAAGACTGAGGCCTTTGTGGACAGTGGGGCCGACAGGGTTTTTATGGACTGCCAATTCGCCCTGAAACACTCTGTTCCCTTAGTACCCTTGGCATCGGAAATTGAGATTTGTGGGTTAAACGGGGAACCATTATCCCAGGGTAAAATTACCTCTTGCATTAGCCAGATTTCTTTGTTTATTGGAGCCACACACTCTGAAAAATTGTCCTTTTATGTGACTGTCTGTACTTTTGCCCCATTGGTGTTGGGGTTACCCTGGTTAAGGGCCCACAATCCTCAATTTGACTGGGTCTCTGGGGAGATTCTTAGTTGGGGTACTGATTGTTTCAGGAGTTGCTTGAGCCTTCCAGTCAGGATTTCGCAGCTAAGTTTGCCAGGATTGCCAGGATGTTATGCAGATTTTGCGGACCTGTTCTCCAAAAGAGTTGCAGAGGTACTACCTCCCCATCGCCCCTATGACTGTGCCATTGATTTGTTGCCGAATGCTAAGCTTCCCAAGAGCAGGTTGTACTCCCTGTCACGTCCTGAGACTCAGGCTATGGCAGAGTACATTCAGGAGAACTTGGCTAAGGGATTTATCAGACCTTCACAGTCTCCAGTTGGGTCGGGGTTCTTCTTCGTGGGTAAAAAGGACGGTTCGTTGCGACCCTGCATCGACTTCAGGGAATTGAACCGTATCACGATTAAAAACTCATACCCACTGCCTCTCATTTCGGTCTTGTTTGACCAGCTTCGTACTGCCACCATTTTTTCTAAGATTGACCTACGCGGTGCGTACAATCTAATCCGAATAAGAGAGGGGGATGAATGGAAGACTGCCTTTAATACCCACTCAGGGCATTATGAATATTTGGTGATGCCTTTTGGGCTCTGTAATGCCCCGGCAGTCTTCCAGGACTTCATGAACGATGTGCTCAGGGAATATTTGGATAGATTCTTAGTTGTATACTTAGATGACATCCTAATCTTCTCCCATTCCCTGGAGGAACATCGGAAGCATGTACGCTTAGTCCTCCAGAAACTCAGAGACCACCGGCTTGGGGCGAAGCTGGAGAAGTGCGAATTTGAAGTTCAGCAAATCGCATTTCTAGGATATATTATCTCCCCAGAAGGTTTCCAAATGGAGGGTTCCAAGGTACAGGCAGTCCTGGATTGGGTGCAGCCCACTAGTTTGAAGGCGCTTCAGCGTTTTCTGGGCTTTGCAAATTTTTATAGACGATTTATCGCTGGATTTTCGTCTATAGTGGCGCCCTTGGTGGCACTCACTAAGAAAGGGGCGGATGTTGCTCACTGGTCTTGTGAGGCCAAAGCGGCTTTTGCCCGTCTCAAAAGGGCATTTGTCTCGGCCAAGGTGCTGCGACACCCAGATCCAGAGCGTCCTTTTGTGGTGGAGGTGGATGCCTCTGAGATGGGTATTGGGGCAGTGCTCTCTCAGATGGGGGTGTCTGATAATTGCCTTCATCCCTGTGCTTACTTTTCCCGTAAATTTTCGCCTGCCGAGATGAATTATGACGTGGGTAACCGGGAATTGTTGGCTATTAAGGATGCACTCGAGGAGTGGAGACACTGGCTTGAGGGGGCTAAGTTTGTGGTCTCAATTCTCACCGACCATAAGAATTTGGCATATTTAGAGTCAGCAAAGCGCCTCAATGCCAGGCAGGCACGATGGGCTTTGTTTTTTGCTCGCTTTAATTTTTTGATAACATATCTCCCTGGGTCAAAAAACATCAAGGCTGATGCGCTCTCGCTGAGTTTTGCTCCAATCCAGGAGACCACCGAGGAGCCATTGCCCATTGTGTCCCCATCATGTATTAAAGTGGGCATTACCCAGGACCTCTTGTCATTAGTCCTTAGAGCACAGGAGCAGGCTCCTCCAGACCTTCCGGTAGGTCTTTTGTTTGTGCCTCCTAGGTTAAGACAGCGAGTGTTCCTGGAATTCCATGCCAAGAAGTCGGCAGGTCACCCGGGTATTGCCAGAACTCGGGAGTTGCTATCTATGGCGGTGTGGTGGCCCTCGGTGGCTAGGGATGTGGATCAGTGGGTTCGGGCATGTGACATCTGTGCCCGAAATAAGACTCCTAGAAGGGTTCCTGTTGGCCCATTACATCCACTCTCTATTCCATCTAAGCCATGGACCCACATTTCAATGGATTTTGTGGTGGACTTGCCCAAATCCTCGGGGATGATAGCCATCTGGGTTGTCGTTGACAGGTTTTCGAAGATGGCGCACTTCGTTCCATTGGTTGGGCTGCCATCGGCCAGACGCCTGTCTGAATTATTTATGCTGCATGTTGTGCGCCTCCACTTGTTGCCACTTGATGTGGTCTCTGACCGCGGATCCCAGTTTGTGGCCAAATTCTGGAGGGCATTTTGTTCTGATCTCCAGATTTCTGTCAGCTTGTCGTCAGGCTACCATCCGCAGTCTAATGGGCAGACTGAAAGGGTGAACCAGTCCTTGGAGCAGTTCCTCAGGTGTTATGTCTCCAAGTGTCAGACTGACTGGGTTGCTCATCTGTCCATGGCGGAGTTTGCCTATAACAATGCGGCTCACTCTGCTACAGGGATCTCTCCCTTCCTTTGTGTGTATGGGCATCATCCTAAGGCCAATTCTTTTGACCCCCTGGACTCCACGCCTGGTGGTTCCTCTGTGGTTTCGGTCCTTAGAGGTATTTGGAGGAAAGTGAAGAAAGCCCTTGTGTCTGTGTCATTAGTGACCAAAAGGGTTTTTGATAAGCGGAAAAGACCCTGCAGCTTCAAATTAGGAGACTTCGTCTGGTTGTCTACCAAGAATTTGAAGTTGAGACAGCCATCTCATAAGTTAGGCCCCCGGTTCATCGGTCCTTATAAGATCACTAGGGTTATCAATCCGGTGGCATTTCAGTTAGATCTACCCCGTTCTTTGGGTATCAATAAAACATTTCATTGTTCCCTTTTAAAACGGGCGATTAGTAATCCTTCTTCCAGTGGAAGACCTTCCCCTCTTCTGATACGTGGCCAGAGGGAGTTTGTTGTTGAAAGGATTCTTGACTCCAAGATGGTTCGGGGTCGGCTGTCATTTTTGGTGCACTGGAAGGGGTATGGCCCGGAGGAGCGGTCGTGGGTGCGCAGTTGTGATCTTCATGCCCCCAGACTGTTACGCTCTTTCTTCTCGCAGTTCCCCGATAAACCCGGTGGTAGGGGTTCTTTGACCCCTCGTCAGAGGGGGGGTACTGTTAGGGTCTCCTGCTCTGTGCTGCCACGTCGTCATGGCAACCGGGAGACAAGTGCTAGCGGAGTAACCTGAGCGTAGCTGATACTCCGGTTCAGGTCTTTTGCTGTGCAGTGGTTACAGGCTCTGTGCACGGCAGGGGATCCGGTGCTGGTTTTTGTGCTCACAGTCTGTGAGGTCTGAGTGGGGCGTGGACAGCACCTGCTATATAAACCCTCTTCTCAGGTTAGGCAGATGCTGCTGAATCTTTGTTGGTTAGTCAGTTCCTGAAAGCTAGCTAGTACTGTGTAAACTTTGTATTTGTTTGTTGCTTACTGCAAATAGGCCTTGGGATTTGGTATTACACTCTGCCAATCCAGACCTAGCAGTAAGACTGGAGTCAGTCGTTTAACCTGCTGAGGTTCTTTTGCTACTCTGTGAACCTAGCAAGTTTGCGGCTGTATTCTCAGACTTGCCTGCCAAAATCCTTTCTCACTGTGCAAGGTGTTCAGGTGTCAGTTTAGTGGCAGTAAGCTGAACCAGTGCACTGCAAGTGAGGACTAGGATTGTGGAGACTCTCCTTGTGTCTATTATTCCATCTCTGACCAAGGAGTTTACTGCCACACCCGTTGGTAACCCTTTAGGGTTTTGCTGTTGCCCTTAGCAACAGCATTTCGGGTTCTCTACGTATTAAATCACTACATCTCGCTTCTTTCCATCTGAGCATTCCTAATACTAGGGAGACACCCAGTTTCTTAGCCTTTGGGCTTCTCTGTTCACTTTGTGTTTATTTTGTTACCCTATCACCTTCTGTGTATGTAATGTCATATTCCCCAGTCTGTCTGTGAGTTCATTTGTTTTGCATCCCTCACCGTTCAGACACCAGTACATTCCTGCTGGCACTGGTGTGCATAACAGTGTGTACGCTAAGTTAGTAAAAAGTATGTATGGTAAAGATTACATCCAGCAGCCACAGCTGCTCGAATTTCAGTGTAAAAGGTATTGCTTTTTCTGTACTGTATGTTAATCCACATTAACATTATGTTTCTATGTTTCCATTTTATTCCTATGTCATCATGTATGTCTTGTGATATGTATTACACTGTAAGGATTCAAGTCATCCTGTGTTTTCCTGGCCACTCTCCTTTTCCACTCCATTTTATTATTATTGTTTTGTTTTATTGTTTATTATTATTATTATTATTATTATTATTATTGTCATAATGTTAATAAACATATTTAAAAACAAACATCAGGGATACACATTGCTGCAAAAGCAACTGAGCACTTTGTTAATTTTAACAAAATTATCTTGCTTTCCTTTGAACCTTTTGTTTGAATAAAAGTATGCCAGGGATATGGCATCAGAGCTTTCTCCAATGGTTATGACTTGGGCTCTGAAACAAATGTTAATCTCAATGCTAAATATGTACTTCCTCAACTAATGCAATATGAAGAACAATAACATAAATGGGCAGTAAACCTGGGAGACATTGCTTCTCTGATTTTGAAAGAGGACACTGATAAACCTGCTGGATGTGTGATGCTTCCATGGGGGAACACTACCTTGCTTATGCCATTTGTTTCCCAGTAAGAGGGTTTACATCACAACAGAAAATAACAGAACATTATTTTGTCCAGAGTACAGATCTGGAATCTGTAAAACGTGTACTAACAATCAAACAGAAAATATCAGTTCACTAGTAATTTTAAGTGACCTTAGCTATGTAGTTCTATGCAGTGACAGAATGTCTACCAGTGTGGACATAAAGATGCTTTGTAGATGCTACTAAAAAAGAAAAAAGCTCACAAAGAAACATTAGAGGCTATTTTTTTACACCCGCACACAAAAAGGGAATGATGATTTGGGATGCAGTCAATTTACCGACAATCAAAATACTGGCAGCAAATGACCGACGGTCAAAATCCCGACAAGGGCAAAATCCCGATGTGGTCAAAATACCGATATTTAAAATACTGACAAGGTCAAAATACAGACATTTATAATGTCGACAGGTCAAAAAGTCGACATGAGTTTTTCATGATTTTTTTCATTGAAACCGACTTGTTCATACTTTACCATCACATCGGACCTGGAGGGGGAATGTAATAGTGTGCCGAGCGCAGTGAGGCAACGTGCCCCAAGCATGGCGAGCGCAGCGAGGGGACGCGGTACACTTATATTGTGTCCATGTCTACATACCAAAAAAAAAATGAAAAACTTGTGTCGGCTTTTTGACCTGTCAACATTTTAAATGTCGGGATTTTGACCGTGTCACGATTTTGACCGTCGGTCAATTGCTGTCAGGATTTTGACCGTCGGGATTTTGATTGTAGGTATTTCATATCAATCCCGATGATTTATTTCTAGTCAATATGCAGACAATTTCCTCAACTAAGTATCACGGACCTGTGAGTTTTAATGTATTTGGTGCTATCAGCCAGTTTTCCCGCAACCAATGGTTTTCACCATTTTTAGTAAAAATAAGAATTTACTTACCGATAATTCTATTTCTCGGAGTCCGTAGTGGATGCTGGGGTTCCTGAAAGGACCAGGGGGAATAGCGGCTCCGCAGGAGACAGGGCACAAAAAAGTAAAGCTTTACTAGGTCAGGTGGTGTGCACTGGCTCCTCCCCCTATGACCCTCCTCCAGACTCCAGTTAGGTACTGTGCCCGGACGAGCATACACAATAAGGGAGGCATTTTGAATCCCGGGTAAGACTCATACCAGCCACACCAATCACACCGTACAACTTGTGATCTAAACCCAGTTAACAGTATGACAACAGAAAGGGCCTCTTAAAGATGGCTCCTTAACAATAACCCGAATTAGTTAACAATAACTATGTACAAGTATTGCAGATAATCCGCACTTGGGATGGGCGCCCAGCATCCACTACGGACTCCGAGAAATAGAATTATCGGTAAGTAAATTCTTATTTTCTCTATCGTCCTAAGTGGATGCTGGGGTTCCTGAAAGGACCATGGGGATTATACCAAAGCTCCCAAACGGGCGGGAGAGTGCGGATGACTCTGCAGCACCGAATGAGAGAACTCCAGGTCCTCCTTTGCCAGGGTATCAAATTTGTAAAATTTTACAAACGTGTTCTCCCCCGACCACGTAGCTGCTCGGCAGAGTTGTAATGCCGAGACCCCTCGGGCAGCCGCCCAAGATGAGCCCACCTTCCTTGTGGAGTGGGCTTTTACAGTTTTAGGCTGTGGCAGGCCTGCCACAGAATGTGCAAGTTGAATTGTGTTACAAATCCAACGAGCAATCGACTGCTTAGAAGCAGGTGCGTCCAACTTGTTGGGTGCATACAATATAAACAGCGAGTCAGATTTTCTGACTCCAGCCGTCCTTGCAATGTATATTTTTAAGGCTCTGACAACGTCCAACAACTTGGAGTCCTCCAAGTCGCTAGTGGCCGCAGGCACCACAATAGGTTGGTTCAGATGAAATGCTGATACCACTTTAGGGAGAAAATGCGGACGAGTCCGCAGTTCTGCCCTATCCGAATGGAAGATTAGATAAGGACTTTTATAAGATAAAGCCGCCAATTCAGATACTCTCCTGGCAGAGGCCAGGGCTAGTAACATAGTCACTTTCAATGTGAGATATTTCAAATCCACCTTTTTCAATGGTTCAAACCAATGGGATTTGAGGAAATCTAAAACTACATTTAGATCCCACGGTGCCACCGGAGGCACCACAGGAGGCTGTATATGCAGTACTCCCTTGACAAAAGTCTGGACCTCAGGGACAGAGGCCAATTCTTTTTGGAAGAATATTGACAGGGCCGAAATTTGAACCTTAATGGATCCCAATTTGAGACCCATAGATAATCCTGATTGCAGGAAATGTAGGAAACGACCCAGTTGGAATTCCTCCGTCGGAACCCTCCGATCCTCGCACCACGCTACATATTTTCGCCAAATGCGGTGATAATGTTTCACGGTGACTTCCTTCCGTGCCTTAATCAAGGTAGGAATGACTTCTTCTGGAATGCCTTTCCCTTTTAGGATCTGGCGTTCAACCGCCATGCCGTCAAACGCAGCCGCGGTAAGTCTTGAAAAAGACAGGGACCCTGCTGTAGCAGGTCCCTTCTCAGAGGTAGAGGCCACGGTTCGTCCGTGAGCATCTCTTGAAGTTCCGGATACCAAGTCCTTCTCGGCCAATCCGGAACCACTAGTATTGTTCTTACTCTTCTTTGCCGTATGATCTTCAATACCTTTGGTATGAGCGGCAGAGGAGGAAACACATACACTGACTGGTACACCCAAGGAGTTACCAGTGCGTCCACAGCTATTGCCTGTGGATCTCTTGACCTGGCGCAATATTTGTCCAGTTTTTTGTTGAGGCGAGACGCCATCATGTCTACAATTGGTCTTTCCCAACGGTCTATTAACATGTTGAAGACTTCTGGATGTAGACCCCACTCTCCCGGATGAAGATCGTGTCTGCTGAGGAAGTCTGCTTCCCAGTTGTCCACGCCCGGGATGAACACTGCTGACAGTGCTATCACGTGATTCTCCGCCCAGCGAAGAATCTTGGCAGCTTCTGCCATTGCACTCCTGCTTCTTGTGCCGCCCTGCCTGTTTACATGGGCGACCGCCGTGATGTTGTCCGACTGAATCAACACCGGCTTTCCTTGCAGGAGAAGTTCCGCCTGGCTTAGAGCATTGTAGATTGCTCTTAGTTCCAGAATGTTTATGTGAAGAGACTTTTCCAGACTCGTCCATACTCCCTGGAAGTTTCTTCCTTGTGTGACTGCTCCCCAGCCTCTCAGGCTGGCGTCCGTGGTCACCAGGATCCAATCCTGAATGCCGAATCTGCGGCCTTCTAATAGGTGAGCCTTCTGCAACCACCACAGAAGTGACACCCTTGTCTTTGGTGACAGGGTTATTCGCAGGTGCATCTGCAGATGCGACCCTGACCATTTGTCCAACAGATCCCTTTGGAATATTCTTGCATGGAATCTGCCGAATGGAATTGCTTCGTAAGAAGCCACCATTTTTCCCAGGACTCTTGTGCATTGATGTACTGACACTTTTCCTGGTTTTAGGAGGTTCCTGACCAGATCGGATAACTCCTTGGCTTTTTCCTCTGGAAGGAAAACCTTTTTCTGAACCGTGTCCAGCATCATTCCTAGGAACAGCAGACGAGTTGTCGGGATTAAATGGGATTTTGGAATATTCAGAATCCACCCGTGTTGTCTTAGCACCTCTTGAGATAGTGCTAAAGCTGTCTCCAGCTGTTCTCTGGACCTTGCCCTTATTAGGAGATCGTCCAAGTATGGGATAACTAATACGCCTTTTCTTCGAAGAAGAATCATCATCTCGGCCATTACCTTGGTAAAGACCCGAGGCGCCGTGGACAATCCGAACGGCAGCGTCTGAAACTGATAGTGACAGTTTTGAACAATGAACCTGAGGTACCCCTGGTGTGCGGGGTAAATCGGAACGTGTAGATACGCATCCTTGATGTCCAAGGATACCATAAAGTCCCCTTCTTCCAGGTTCGCTATCACTGCTCTGAGTGACTCCATCTTGAACTTGAACTTTTTTATGTAGAGGTTCAAGGACTTCAGATTTAGAATAGGCCTTACCGAGCCATCCGGCTTCGGTACCACAAATAGAGTGGAATAATACCCCTTTCCTTGTTGTAATAGGGGTACTTTGACTATCACCTGCTGAGCGTACAGCTTGTGAATGGCTTCCAACACCCTCTCCCTTTCGGAAGAGACGGTTGGTAAGGCAGACTTCAGAAAACGATGAGGAGGATCCGTCTCTAATTCCAACCTGTACCCCTGAGATATTATCTGCAGGATCCAGGGGTCTACCTGCGAGTGAGCCCACTGCGCGCTGTAATTTTTGAGACGGCCCCCCACTGTCCCCGAGTCCGCTTGAGAGGCCCCAGCGTCATGCTGAGGTTTTTGCAGGAGCCGGGGAGGGCTTCTGTTCCTGGGAAGGAGCTGCCTGTTGGTGTCTCTTCCCTCTTCCTCTGCCTCGTGGCAGGTACGACAAGCCCTTTGCTCTCTTATTTTTGTAGGAGCGAAAAGGCTGCGGTTGAAAGGTCGGTGCCTTTCTCTGTTGGGGAGTGACTTGAGGTAAAAAAGTGGATTTCCCGGCAGTAGCCGTGGCCACCAAGTCTGATAGACCAACTCCAAATAACTCCTCCCCTTTATACGGCAAAACCTCCATGTGACGTTTTGAATCCGCATCGCCTGTCCACTGTCGTGTCCATAAGGCTCTTCTGGCTGAAATGGACATAGCACTCACCCGAGATGCCAGTGTGCAAATATCCCTCTGTGCATCACGCATATAGATAAATGCATCCTTTATTTGTTCTAACGACAGTAAAACATTGTCCCTATCTAGGGTATCAATATTTTCAATCAGGGATTCTGACCAAACTACTCCAGCACTGCACATCCAGGCAGTTGCTATAGCTGGTCGTAGTATAACACCTGCATGTGTGTATATATTCTTTTGAATAACTTCCATCTTTCTATCTGATGGATCCTTAAGTGCGGCCGTCTCAGGAGAGGGTAACGCCACTTGTTTGGATAAGCGTGTGAGCGCCTTGTCCACCTTAGGGGGTGTTTCCCAGCGCGCCCTAACCTCTGGCGGGAAAGGGTATAATGCCAATAACTTTTTTGAAATTATCAACTTTTTATCAGGAGCAACCCACGCTTCATCACACACGTCATTTAATTCTTCTGATTCAGGAAAAACTGTTTGTAGTTTTTTTACACCATACATAATACCCTGTTTTACGGTATCTGTAGTATCAACTAAATGTAACGTCTCCTTCATTGCCAAAATCATATAACGTGTGGCCCTACTGGAAAATACGTTTGAATTTCTACCGTCGTCACTGGAATCAGTGCCCGTGTCTGGGTCTGTGTCGACCGACTGAGGCAAAGGGCGTTTTACAGCCCCTGACGGTGTTTGAGGCGCCTGGACAGGCATTAATTGATTGTCCGGCCGCCTCATGTCCTCAACTGACTGTTTAAGGGAAGATAAACCATCACGTAATTCCACAAATAAAGGCATCCATTCTGGTGTCGACCCCCTGGGGGGTGACATCTGCATATTTGGCAATTGCTCCGCCTCCACACCAATATCGTCCTCATACATGTCGACACCACGTACCGACACACACCGCAAACTCACAGGGAATGCTCTAATGAAGACAGGACCCACTAGCCCTTTTGGGGAGACAGAGGGAGAGTCTGCCAGCACACACCACAAAGCGCTATATATACAAGGGATATCCTTATATTAAGTGCTCCCTTATAGCTGCTTTAATATATATATATATAGCCATTAATGTGCCCCCCCTCTCTGTTTTACCCTGTTTCTGTAGTGCAGTGCAGGGGAGAGACCTGGGAGCCGTTCTGACCAGCGGAGCTGTGACAGAAAATGGCGCCGTGTGCTGAGGAGATAGGCCCCGCCCCTTTTTCGGCGGGTTCTTCTCCCGCTATTTTTCCAGTCAGGCAGGGGTTAAATATCTCCATATAGCCCCTATGGGCTATATGTGAGGTATTTTTAGCCTTGTATAAGGTTTATATTTGCCTCTCAGAGCGCCCCCCCCCAGCGCTCTGCACCCTCAGTGACTGCCCAGTGAAGTGTGCTGAGAGGAAAATGGCGCACAGCTGCAGTGCTGTGCGCTACCTTATGAAGACTGAGGAGTCTTCAGCCGCCGGTTTCCGGACCTCTTCACGCTTCAGCATCTGCAAGAGGGTCGGCGGCGCGGCTCCGGGACCGGACTCCACGGCTGGGCCTGTGTTCGATCCCTCTGGAGCTAATGGTGTCCAGTAGCCAAGCAGCAAATCCACTCTGCATGCAGGTGAGTTTACTACTTTCCCCCTAAGTCCCACGTTGCAGTGATCCTGTTGCCAGCAGGACTCACTGTAAAGAAAAACAAACTAAACTTTCTCTAAGCAGCTCTTTAGGAGAGCCACCTAGATTGCACCCTTCTCGTTCGGGCACAAAATCTAACTGGAGTCTGGAGGAGGGTCATAGGGGGAGGAGCCAGTGCACACCACCTGACCTAGTAAAGCTTTACTTTTTTGTGCCCTGTCTCCTGCGGAGCCGCTATTCCCCCTGGTCCTTTCAGGAACCCCAGCATCCACTTAGGACGATAGAGAAATGATAAATTAAAGGTAGCACTCATTAAAACATGTTTGGTACACTTGAGGTTTCATATTTAACACAAGGATTAGGTAAAGAGAAGTCACGAACCCATGCCAAAGTCAGCATGCCAGGAGATCATATACATGTCACTGCATTATGCAGAGGGAAGTCACAAACTAGTTGGGTCATAGACAGATTCAAGCATATGAATTCTCAATAGGCTGGAGCTAGGTAGTTACCTCAATACTTCGGCAACCATCAGTGTTTAACTAAGAAAGTGAAATGAAAGTTACTATTCAAGCGGGAAAGAAATATGCTTGAATCAGAACGGAAGTACAGCAAATATGGCCTAATGAACGGCACGGCGAGTCTGCAGGGATCCAGTGATAAGCTGTTCAGCACATTTGCTTATAGTATTGGACGTTGCCACGATGGGAGTGAATTTTTTACAGAAGTTACCTGTTCACATTTGAGTTGTGAGACGCCTACCGATGCCATTGTATTGAGCCTGGCCAGGAAAAGCAGAAGGTTTTAAGGAAATGTAGTGTGACTAGTCAAAAATGGTATAAATAGGATCAGAAGGAACCATCATCCAGCACTTTAATAAAGAAAATTCGTCAAAAAGCATTGGTGGACAAGAAGGTAATGCAATTCTCTGGGAGAGGTTTGTCACATTAGGAATATTGGATGTGGCATTCCTCTGCATACCATTACTTAGAGCTGTGGTGCTCCACTTATGGCAGGTACTTCGAACACCTATGTCTCGTGCGCAGTTACTTTAACTTTTGGTATATTTGATTTTTATATTGCTATGAATCTTATCTTTTGAATAAAGTTAACGTGTATCATTATTGACTGAGGTTCATTGGATATTTTTTAAATGGAGCTAAAATTTGGTGAAGAATAAACCAGTTTGCATAATGGAAGCATAAAGGAGAATCAGTTAAGGACTTACTGAATTCTATCATTTATTGAACATCTAATTTTGTACTTTTGAGGATTACCCAAAAGAGACGCGCTTAAAATAAGATTTTACTTACCGATAAATCTATTTCTCATAGTCCGTAGTGGATGCTGGGGACTCCGTCAGGACCATGGGGAATAGCGGCTCCGCAGGAGACAGGGCACAAAAGCAAGCTTTTAGGATCACATGGTGTGTACTGGCTCCTCCCCCTATGACCCTCCTCCAAGCCTCAGTTAGGTACTGTGCCCGGACGAGCGTACACAATAAGGAAGGATCTTGAATCCCGGGTAAGACTCATACCAGCCACACCAATCACACCGTACAACTTGTGATTTGAACCCAGTTAACAGTATGATAACAATGAAGTAGCCTCTAAAAAAGATGGCTCACAACAATAATAACCCGATTTTTTTGTAACAATAACTATGTACAAGTAATGCAGACAATCCGCACTTGGGATGGGCGCCCAGCATCCACTACGGACTATGAGAAATAGAATTATCGGTAAGTAAATTCTTATTTTCTCTGACGTCCTAGTGGATGCTGGGGACTCCGTAAGGACCATGGGGATTATACCAAAGCTCCCAAACGGGCGGGAGAGTGCGGATGACTCTGCAGCACCGAATGAGAGAACTCCAGGTCCTCCTCAGCCAGGGTATCAAATTTGTAGAATTTAGCAAACGTGTTTGCCCCTGACCAAGTAGCTGCTCGGCAAAGTTGTAAAGCCGAGACCCCTCGGGCAGCCGCCCAAGATGAGCCCACCTTCCTTGTGGAATGGGCATTTACAGATTTTGGCTGTGGCAGGCCTGCCACAGAATGTGCAAGCTGAATTGTACTACAAATCCAACGAGCAATAGTCTGCTTAGAAGCAGGAGCACCCAGCTTTTTGGGTGCCTACAATATAAACAGCAAGTCAGACTTTCTGACTCCAGCCGTCCTGGAATTATATATATATATATATTTTCAGGGCCCTGACAACGTCTAGCAACTTGGAGTCCTCCAAGTCCCTAGTAGCCGCAGGCACCACAATAGGTTGTTTCAGGTGAAACGCTGACACCACCTTAGGAAGAAACTGGGGACGAGTCCGCAGTTCTGCCCTGTCCCGAATGGAAAATCAAATATGGGCTTTTGTAAGACAAAGCCGCCAATTTTGACAATCGCCTGGCCGAGGCCAGGGCCAACAGCATGGTCACTTTCCATGTGAGATATTTCAAATCCACAGATTTGAGTGGTTCAAACCAATATGATTTGAGGAATCCCAACACTACGTTGAGATCCCACGGTGCCACTGGAGGCACACAAGGGCTGTATATGCAATACTCCCTTGACAAACGTCTGGACTTCAGGAACTGAAGCCAATTCTTTCTGGAAGAAAATCTATAGGGCCGAAACTTGAACCTTAATGGACCCCAATTTGAGGCTCATAGACACTCCTGTTTGCAGGAAGTGCAGAAATCGACCTAGTTGAAATTTTTTCGTGGGGCCTTCCTGGCCTCACCCACGCAACATATTTTTACCACATGTGGTGATAACGTTGTGCGGTCACCTCCTTCCTGGCTTTGACCAGGGTAGGTATGACCTCTTCCGGAATGCCTTTTCCCTTAGGATCCGGCGTTCAAACCGCCATGCCGTCAAACGCAGTCGCGGTAAGTCTTGGAACAGACAAGGTCCCTGCTGGAGCAGGTCCTTTCTTAAAGGCCGATGCCACGGTTCCTCTTGGAACAGACATGGTACTTGCTGAAAGCAAATCCCTTCATAGCTCCCGAGGCCATTAGTCCTCTGTGAGCATCTCTTGAAGTTCCGGTTACCAAGTCCCTCTTGGCCAATCCGGAGCCACGAGTATAGTTCTTACTCCTCTATGTCTTATAATTCTCAATACCTTGGTTATGAGAAGCAGAGGAGGGAACACATACACCGACTGTTACACCCACGGTGTTACCAGGACGTCCACAGCTATCGCCTGAAGGTCTCGTGACCTGGCGCAATACCTGTCCCATTTTTTGTTCGGGCGGGACGCCATCATGTCCACCTTTGGTCTTTCCCAACGGTTCACAATCATGCGGAAAACTTCCTGATGAAGTTCCCACTCTCCCGGGTGGAGGTCGTGCCTGCTGAGGAAGTCTGCTTCCCAGTCGTCCACTCCCGGAATGAACACTGCTGACAGTGCTATCACATGATTTTCCGCCTAGCGAAAAATCCTTGCAGTTTTGCCACTGCCCTCCTGCTTCTTGTGCCGCCCTTTCTGTTTACGTGGGCGACTGCCGTGATGTTATCCCACTGGATCAATACCGGCTGACCTTGAAGCAGAGGTCTTGCTAAGCTTAGAGCATTATAAATTTGCTCTTAGCTCCAGTATATTTATGTGGAGAGAATTCTCCAGACTTGATCACACTCCTTGTGTGACTGCTCCCCAGCCTCTCAGGCTGGCCTCCGTGGTCACGAGCATCCAATCCTGAATGCCGAATCTGCGGCCCTCTAGAAGATGAGCACTCTGTAATCACCACAGGAGAGACACCCTTGTCCTTGGATATAGGGTTATCCGCCGATGCATCTGAAGATGCGATCCGGACCATTTGTCCAGCAGATCCCACTGAAGAGTTCTTGCGTGAAATCTGCCGAATGGAAGCGCTTCGTAATAAGCCACCATTTTTACCAGGACTCTTGTGCAATGATGCACTGACACTTTTCCTGGTTTTAGGAGGATCCCGATTAGCTCGGATAACTCCCTGGCTTTCTCCTCTGGGAGAAACACCTTTTCCTGGACTGTGTCCAGAATCATCCCTAGGACCAGCAGACGTGTCGTCGGAACAACTGCGGTTTTGGAATATTTAGAATCCACCCGTGCTGTCGTATAACTACTTGAGATAGTGCTACTCCGACCTCCAACTGTTCTCTGGACCTTGTTCTTATCAGGAGGTCGTCCATTTTCTTTGAAGACGAATCCTCCTTTCGGTCATTACCTTGGTAAGGACCCGGGGTGCCTTGGACAATCCAACGGCATCGTCTTGAAACTGATAGTGACAGTTCTGTACCACGAACCTGAGGTACCCTTGGTGAGAAAAGGCAAATTTTGGGACATGGAGGTAAGCATTCCTGATGTCCCGGGACACCATATAGTCCCCTTGTTCTTTGCTATCACTGCTCTGAGTGACTCCATCTGGATTTGAACCCTTGTAAGTGTTCAAATTTTTCAGATTTAGAATAGGTCTCACCTAGCCTTCAGTACCACCATATAGTGTGGAGTAATACCCCTTTCCTTGTTGTCGGAGGGGTAATTTTATTATCACCTGCTGGGAATACAGCTTGTGAATTGTTTTCAATACTGCCTCCCTGTCGGAGGGAGACATTGGTACAGCAGACTACAGGAACCTGCGAGGGGGGAAACCTCTCGACATTCCAATCTGTACCCCTTGGATACTACTTGTAGGATCCAGGGGTCCTGTACGGTCCCAGCGTCATGCTGAGAACTTGGTAGAAGCGGTGGAGGGCTTCTGTTCCTGGGAATGGGCTGCCTGCTGCAGTCTTCTTCCCTTTCCTCTATCCCTGGGCAGATATGACTCTTATAGGGACGAAAGGACTGAGGCTGAAAAGACGGTGTCTTTTTCTGCAGAGATGTGACTTAGGGTAAAAAACGGTGGATTTTCCAGCAGTTGCCCTGGCCACCAGGTCCCATGGACCGACCCCAAATAACTCCTCCCCTTTATACGGCAATACATCTTTGTGCCGTTTGGAATCTGCATCACCTGACCACTGTCGTGTCCATAAACATCTTCTTGCAGATATGGACATCGCATTTACTCTTGATGCCAGAGTGCAAATATCCCTCTGCGCATCTCGCATATATAGAAATGCATCCTTTAAATGCTCTATAGTCAATAAAATACTGTCCCTGTCAAAGGTATCAATATTTTTAGTCAGGGAATCCGACCAAGCCACCTCAGCTCTGCACATCCAGGCTGAGGCGATCGCTGGTCGCAGTATAACACCAGCATGTGTGTGTATACTTTTTAGGATATTTTTCAGCCTCCTATCAGCTGGCTCCTTAAGTACGGCCCTATCCGTAGATGGTACCGCCACTTGTTCTGATAAGCGTGTGAGCGCCTTATCCACCCTGAGGGGTGTTTCCCACCGCGCCTTAACTTCTGGCGGGAAAGGGTATACCGCCAATAATTTTCTATCGGGGGAAACCCACGCATCATCACACACTTCATTTAATTTATCTGATTCAGGAAAAACTAAAGGTAGTTTTTTCACCTCACATATAATACCCTTTTTTGTGGTACTTGGAGTATCAGAAATATGTAACACCTCCTTCATTGCCCTTAACGTGTGGCCCTAAAAGAAAATACGTTTGTTTCTTCACCGTCGACACTGAAATCAGTGTCCGTGTCTGGGTCTGTGTCGACCGACTGAGGTAAATGGGCATTTTACAGCCCCTGACGTTGTTTGAGACGCCTGGACAGATACTAATTTGTTCGCCGGCCCTCTCATGTCGTCAACCGGCTTGCAGCGTGTTGACATTGTCACGTAATTTCCATAAATAAGCCATCCATTCCGGTGTCGACTCCCTAGAGAGTGACATCACCATTACAGGCAATTTGCTCCGCCTCCTCACCAATATTTTCCTCATACATGTCGACACACACGTACCGACATACAGCACACACATAGGGAATGCTCTGATAGAGGACAGGACCCACTAGCCCTTTGGGGAGACAGAGGGAGAGTTTGCCAGCACACACCAAAACGCTATAATTATCCAGGGACAACCTTTATATAAGTGTTCCTCCCTTATAGCATTTTAATATATATACATATCGCCAAATCAGTGCCCCCCCTCTCTGTTTTAACCGTGTTTCTGTAGTGCAGTGCAGGGGAGAGCATGGGAGCCTTCCCACCAGCCTTTCTGTGAGGGAAAATGGCGCTGTGTGCTGAGGAGAATAGGCCCCGCCCCCTTTTCGGCGGGCTTCTTCTCCGGAGTTTTAGATATCTGGCAGGGGTTAAATACATCCATATAGCCTCAAGGGCTATATGTGATGTATTTTTCGCCATACAGGTATTATACATAGCTGCCCAGGGCGCCCCCCCCCAACGCCCTGCACCCTCCGTGACCGCTGTGTGAAGTGTGCTGACAACAATGGCGCACAGCTGCAGTGCTGTGCGCTACCTGATGAAGACTGAGAGTCTTCTGCCGCCTGGTTCCGGACCTCTTCATCTTCAGCGTCTGCAAGGGGGGTCGGCGGCGCGGCTCCGGGACGAACCCCAGGGCGAGCCCTGTGTTCCGACTCCCTCTGGAGCTATGTCCAGTAGCCTAAGAATCCAATCCATCCTGCACGCAGGTGAGTTGAAAATCTCTCCCCTAAGTCCCTCGATGCAGTGAGCCTGTTGCCAGCAGGACTCACTGAAAATAAAGAACCTAAAACTTTTTCTAAGTAACTCTTTAAGAGAGCCACCTAGATTGCACCCTTCTCGGCCGGGCACAAAAACCTAACTGAGGCTTGGAGGAGGGTCATAGGGGAAGGAGCCAGTACACACCATGTGATCCTAAAAGCTTGCTTTTGTGCCCTGTCTCCTGCGGAGCCGCTATTTCCCATGGTCCTGACGGAGTCCCCAGCATCCACTAGGACGTTAGAGAAATAGTTACTTTTATTTCACAGATTTTCATTTAGTGGTTGGGGTGTCACCACTACTATTCAAGCTGAACCTTTATTATGCATGAGAATATTATTTTGTTTAAATCGGGAAGCTAGGTTGGAGCAGTTCCAGTGACATAGGGATAAAGCCAAGGAAGTAATGCGCACCCACCGCTATAACAGAAGGAAATGGAGCCAGACTTCAGAGTCAACAGTAAGCATGCTGAAGCCATGGAAAGAGGTGCCACACATGGAACTGGAAGGCACAAATACTACTCGGTACCACATTTCATGGTATTACCGTCTCCTTTACAGATGTACTCTTTCATCCTAGGAATGGTTTCTGAGGAAAAAAATTTATGAAAGAATTGAAACGGCTTTCACCCAGCACCTTTCCTCTGGACCAAATATGATACAATGAATCTTTAAAGACTTTAGAGTCTAGTTTTTTCTCATACTCCATTTGTAGTTCAACTAAAACCATTTTCTCTAACGTCCTAGTGGATGCTGGGAACTCCGTAAGGACCATGGGGAATAGCGGGCTCTGAAGGAGGCTGGGCACTCTAGAAAGATCTTAGACTACCTGGTGTGCACTGGCTCCTCCCACCATGACCCTCCTCCAAGCCTCAGTTAGATTTCGTGCCCGGCCGAGGTTGGATGCACACTAGGGGCTCTCCTGAGCTCTTAGAAAGTTATAGTCTTAGAATTTGTTATTTTCAGTGAGACCTGCTGGCAACAGGCTCACTGCAGCGAGGGACTAAGGGGAGAAGAAGCGAACTCGCCTGCTTGCAGCCGGATTGGGCTTCTTAGGCTACTGGACACCATTAGCTCCAGAGGGATCGACCGCAGGCCCAGCCTTGATGTTCGGTCCCGGAGCCGCGCCGCCGTCCCTCTTACAGAGCCAGAAGCAAGAAGATGGTCCGGAAAATCGGCGGCATGAAGACATCTTGTCTTCACCAAGGTAGCGCACAGCACTGCAGCTGTGCGCCATTGCTCCTCATACACACTTCACACTCCGGTCACTGAGGGTGCAGGGCGCTGGGGGGGGGCGCCCTGAGGCAGCAATAAAAACACCTTGGCTGGCTAAAATACCTCCATATATAGCCCCTGGGGCTATATATGAGGTAAATACCCCTGCCAGAATCCCATAAAAAGCGGGAGAATAGGCCGCGAAAAAGGGGCGGAGCCTATCTCCTCAGCACACTGGCGCCATTTTTCCCTCACAGCTCGGCTGGAAGGAAGCTCCCTGGCTCTTCCCTGCAATTCTACAGTACAGTAAGAGGGAAAAGAGAGGGGGGGCATTAAAATTGGCACTGTATACAGTATATTATATAAAAAGCAGCTATTAGGGACATAACTCAGTTAGTCCCTGTATATATATAGCGCTCTGGTGTGTGCTGGCATACTCTTACTCTGTCCCCCCAAAGGGCTTTTGTGGGTCCTGTCCTCTATTTGAGCATTCCCTGTGTGTGTGGAGTGTGTCGGTACGGCTGTGTCGACATGTTTGAGGAGGATAATGATGTGGAGGGGGAGCAGATGCCTTTAGCAGGGATGTCACCCCCTGGGGGTCAGACACCTGAGTGGATGGTATTATGGCAGGAAATGAGTGCACGTATAGACTCCTTACATAAAAAATTTGACGACATGCCGACTGTGGGACAGCCGAGTCTTCAGCTCGTGCCTGTCCAGGTGTCTCAAAAGTCATCAGGGGCTCTGAAACGCCCGTTATCTCAGGTGGCACAAGTAGATGTCGACACGGATACTGACACCAGTGTCGACGACGATGAGTCAAATTTAATGCCCGTTAAGGCCATTCACTGCATGATTGAGGCAATGAAAGAGGTGTTAAATATTTCTGATTTACATCCAGGTACCACAAAAAAGGGTATTATGTTTGGGGAGAAAAAACTACCTGTAGTTTTTCCCCCGTCAGATGAATTAAATGAAGTGTGTGAAGAAGCGTGGGCTTCCCCTGATAAGAAATTGGTAATTCCTAAGAAGCTACTAATGGCGTTCCCTTTCCCGCCAGAGGATAGGTTACGTTGGGAAACACCCCCGAGGGTGGATAAAGCGCTCACACGTTTGTCTAAAAAGGTGGCACTACCGTCCCAGGATACGGCCGCCCTTAACGAACCTGCTGATAGAAAGCAGGAGGCGATCCTGAAGTCTGTATATACACACTCAGGCATTATACTCAGACCAGCTATTGCGTCAGCATGGATGTGCAGTGCTGCCGCTGCGTGGTCAGATAAACTGTCAGAAAATATTGACACGTTAGACAGAGACACGATCCTGCTAACAATTGACCATATAAAAGACTCAGTCTTATACATGAGAGATGCACAGAGGGAAATCTGCCGGCTGGCATCTAAAATAAGTGCATTATCTATCTCTGCTAGGAGATGCTTATGGACTCGCCAGTGGACTGGAGATGCAGATTCCAAAAGGCACATGGAAGTCTTGCCTTATAAGGGGGAGGAATTATTTGGGGATGGTCTCTCCGACCTAGTTTCCACAGCAACGTCTGGGAAGTCAGCATTTTTACCCCATGTCCCCTCACAGCCTAAGAAGGCGCCATTTTATCAGGTTCAGTCCTTTCGGTCCCAGAAAAACAAGCGGGGAAAAGGAGGGTCTTTTCTGTCAAGAGGCAGAGGCAGGGGAAAAAGGCTGCAGCAAACAGCAGGTTCCCAGGAACAAAAGTCCTCCCCCACTTCCTCTTCCAAGTCCGCCGCATGACGGTGGGGCTTCACAGGCGGAGCCAGGTACGGTGGGGGCCCGCCTCAGGAATTTCGTCGATCAGTGGGCCCGCTCACAGGTGGATCCCTGGATCCTTCAAATAGTATCTCAGGGATACAGGCTGGAATTCGAGGCGACTCCACCCCGCCGTTTCCTAAAATCCGCCTTGCCGATTGCTCCCTCAGACAGGGAGGCGGTGCTAGCAGCGATTCACAAGCTGTATTCCCAGCAGGTGATAATCAAGGTACCCCTACTTCAACAAGGCCGGGGTTACTATTCCACACTATTTGTGGTGCCGAAACCGGACGGTTCGGTGAGACCCATTTTAAATTTGAAATCCTTGAACACATACATAAAAAAATTCAAGTTCAAGATGGAATCGCTCAGGGCGGTTATTGCAAGCCTGGACGAGGGGGATTACATGGTATCCCTGGACATCAAGGATGCTTACCTGCATGTCCCCATTTACAATTCTCACCAGGAGTACCTCAGATTTGTGGTACAGGACTGCCATTACCAATTCCAGACGCTGCCGTTTGGACTCTCCACGGCACCGAGGGTATTTACCAAGGTTATGGCGGAAATGATGATACTCCTTCGAAAAAAGGGAGTTTTAATTATCCCATACTTGGACGATCTCCTAATAAAGGCACGATCCAAGGAACAGTTGTTAGTGGGAGTAGCACTATCTCAGGAAGTGCTGAGCCAGCACGGCTGGATTCTGAATATCCCAAAGTCACAGCTGGTCCCCACGACACGTCTAATGTTCCTGGGAATGATTCTGGACACGGCCCAGAAAAAAGTGTTTCTCCCGGAGGAGAAAGCCAGGGAGTTGTCTTCTCTAGTCAGAGACCTCCTAAAACCAAAACAGGTATCGGTGCATCACTGCACGCGGGTCCTGGGAAAGATGGTAGCTTCTTACGAAGCAATTCCATTCGGCAGGTTCCATGCCAGGATTTTTCAGTGGGACCTGTTGGACAAGTGGTCCGGATCGCATCTTCAGATGCATCGTTTAATAACCCTGTCTCCACGAACCAGGGTGTCTCTTCTGTGGTGGCTGCACAGTGCTCATCTTCGGGAGGGCCGCAGATTCGGCATACAGGACTGGGTCCTGGTGACCACGGATGCCAGCCTACGAGGCTGGGGGGCAGTCACAAAGGGAAGAAATTTCCAAGGACTATGGTCAAGTCAGGAGACTGCCCTTCACATAAATATTCTGGAACTAAGGGCCATTTACAATGCCCTAAGTCAAGCAAAATCCCTGCTCCTACACCAGCCGGTGCTGATCCAGTCAGACAACATCACGGCAGTCGCCCATGTGAATCGACAGGGCGGCACAAGAAGCAGGACGGCGATGGCAGAAGCCACAAAAATTCTCAGATGGGCGGAGAATCATGTACTAGCACTGTCAGCAGTGTTCATCCCGGGAGTGGACAACTGGGAAGCAGACTTTCTCAGCAGGCACGACCTCCACCCGGGAGAGTGGGGACTTCATCCAGAAGTCTTCCAAATGATTGTAAATCAATGGGGTCGTCCACAGGTGGACATGATGGCGTCCCGCCTAAACAAAAAACTAGAGAAGTATTGCGCCAGGTCAAGAGACCCTCAGGCGATAGCTGTGGACGCTCTAGTGACACCGTGGGTGTACCGGTCAGTTTATGTGTTCCCTCCTCTACCTCTCATACCAAAGGTATTGAGAATAATAAGAAAGCGAGGAGTAAACACAATTCTCGTGGTTCCGGATTGGCCGAGAAGAGCGTGGTACCCGGAACTTCAAGAGATGATCTCAGAGGACCCGTGGTCTCTGCCGCTCAGATAGGACCTGCTGCAGCAGGGCCCCTGTCTGTTCCAAGACTTACCGCGGCTGCGTTTGACGGCATGGCGGTTGAACGCCGGATCCTGAAGGAAAAGGGCATTCCGGAGGAAGTCATTCCTACGCTTATTAAAGCCAGGAAAGATGTTACGGCAAAGCATTATCACCGCATATGGCGGAAATATGTTGCATGGTGCGAGGCCAAAAAGGCCCCATCAGAGGAATTTCAAGTAGGTCGATTTCTGCATTTCCTGCAAGCAGGAGTGAATATGGGCCTAAAACTGGGCTCCATTAAGGTACAGATCTCGGCTCTGTCGATTTTCTTTCAAAAAGAACTAGCTTCAGTACCTGAAGTTCAGACATTTGTGAAAGGAGTGCTGCATATTCAGCCCCCATTTGTGCCTCCTGTGGCACCTTGGGATCTCAACGTGATGTTGAGTTTCTTAAAATCACATTGGTTTGAGCCACTAAAAACCGTGGATCTGAAATATCTCACGTGGAAAGTGGTCATGTTATTGGCCTTGGCTTCAGCCAGGCGAGTGTCAGAGTTGGCGGCTTTATCATGTAAAAGCCCTTATCTGATTTTCCATATGGATAGGGCAGAATTGAGGACTCGTCCCCAGTTTCTCCCTAAGGTGGTGTCAGCGTTTCACCTGAACCAGCCTATTGTTGTGCCTGCGGCTACTAAGGATTTGGAGGACTCCAAGTTGCTAGACGTTGTCAGGGCCCTGAAAATATATGTTTCCAGGACGGCTGGAGTCAGAAAATCTGACTCGCTGTTTATCCTGTATGCACCCAACAAGCTGGGTGCTCCTGCTTCTAAGCAGACTATTGCTCGTTGGATTTGTAGTACAATTCAGCTTGCACATACTGTGGCAGGCCTGCCACAGCCAAAATCTGTCAATGCCCATTCCACAAGGAAGGTGGGCTCATCTTGGGCGGCTGCCCGAGGGGTCTCGGCTTTACAACTTTGCCGAGCAGCTACTTGGTCAGGGGCAAACACGTTTGCAAAATTCTACAAATTTGATACCCTGGCTGAGGAGGACCTGGAGTTCTCTCATTCGGTGCTGCAGAGTCATCCGCACTCTCCCGCCCGTTTGGGAGCTTTGGTATAATCCCCATGGTCCTTACGGAGTTCCCAGCATCCACTAGGACGTTAGAGAAAATAAGAATTTACTCACCGGTAATTCTATTTCTCGTAGTCCGTAGTGGATGCTGGGCGCCCATCCCAAGTGCGGTTTATCTGCATTACTTGTACATAGTTATTGTTAACTAAATCGGGTTATTGTTGAGCCATCTGTTGAGAGGCTCTATTGTTTCATACTGTTAACTGTGTTTCATATCACGAGTTGTACGGTGTGATTGGTGTGGCTGGTATGAGTCTTACCCGGGATTCAAAATCCTTCCTTATTGTGTACGCTCGTCCGGGCACAGTACCTAACTGAGGCTTGGAGGAGGGTCATGGTGGGAGGAGCCAGTGCACACCAGGTAGTCTAAGATCTTTCTAGAGTGCCCAGCCTCCTTCGGAGCCCGCTATTCCCCATGGTCCTTACGGAGTTCCCAGCATCCACTACGGACTACGAGAAATAGAATTACCGGTGAGTAAATTCTTATTTAAACACATTGAGAACCCAGAGATTTGACTGTAATTTGAGTCTGAAGGCAGCCGGATTAATCACTTGCTAGATTTCAATGGGGCTGGTAAAACATGTGCACACTGCATTCTGGTAACCCTTAAACTGAGATGTCTAGTAGAGTACCAGAACTTCTCTCCTGAACGTAGTTACAGAACCACATATATCTTCTTACCTGCAAAAAAAATGTATAATGCTCTAAAGATTTTTCAGTATTTTATTTCAGATTTCAGAAAAATTGTGTGCTGTAAGTGGTACCACAGGAACATCACTAGAATGCCTGGAGGCCAGCTCATGAAGTACAGGATGACAGTTGGGCAGGGGCGGATCCAGAAGAAAATTATAGGGGGGGCACGATGGAAGGGGCAAGTACATTTGCGTGCGGCTTCGGTGCATGTGAGGTGGCGCTTCTTATACAATGCCCACAGTTGTAGCGCTCATTATGCAATGTCCACTGTACTGGTAGTGCCCCTTATATAGACCCCATAGTAGTGGTGCCCCTTATGCAATGCCCGTATTGCCCCCAGTAGTAATGTTGCCTGTAGTAATGCCCCCAGTCATTATGCCCCCAGTGGTAATGCCCCTGCAGTTATGACCCCAGTAGTTTACCCCCCCTTTAGTTTAGCCTCCCAGTGGTAATGCCCCCACTAGTTTAGCCACCAGTAGTAATGCCCCCCTGTAGTTTGCCCCATTGTAGTTAAGCCCCTGTAGTTATGCCCCCCTTATAGTTTAGCCTCCAGTAGTAATGCCCCCAGTAGTTTGGCCCCTGTAGTTATCCCCCAGTAGTTTGGCCCCTGTAGTTATGCCCCCAGTAGTTTAGCCCCCAAGTAGTAATGCCCCTGTAGTTAAGCCGCCAGTAGTAATGCCCTCCTGTAGTATGCCCCCAGTAGTTAGCACCTTTGTAGTTGGCCCCCAGTAATAATGTCCCCCAGTAGTTTGCCCCCAGTAGATGCCCCCCAGTAATGATGTCCTCCAGTAGTTTGCCCCCCAGTAGTAATGCCCCCTAGGACTTTGCCCCAATAGATGACCCCCCCAGTAGTAATGCCCCCAGTAGCTGCCCCCAGTAATAATGCCCCCAGTAGCTGCCCCCAATAGATGATCCCCCAGTAGTAATGCCCCCAGTAGATGCCCCCCAGTAATAATGCCCACAGTAGATGGCCCCCAGTAAAAATGTCCCTCATTAGGTGCCCCCAATAATAATGCCCCCAGTAGGTGCCTCCCAGTAATAATGCCCCCAGTAGATGGCCCCCAGTAAAAATGTCCCTCATTAGGTGCCCCCAATAATAATGCCCCCAGTAGGTGCCTCCCAGTAATAATGCCCCCAGTAGATGGCCCCCAGTAAAAATGTCCCCCAGTAGCTGCCCCCAATAGATGACCCCCCCCAGTACTGATGCCCCCAGTAGATGCCCCCAGATATAATGCCCCCAATAGTAATGCCCCCCCCAGAAGTAATGCCCCTTGTTGATGCCCCCCCAGTAGTAATGTCCCCCGTAGTTTGCCCCCAGTAGATGCCCTCGCTGCATTAAAAAAAAAAACATACTTACCGAGCCCCGTTCCCGCGCCGCTGCAGTCCTCCTCCTCCCTGGGCGTCCGCTCCTCAGTAAGCACTATGAGAGAGACGTCATGACTGACGTCTCTCCCATAGCGCATGCTGCACAGTGACAGCGCCGGAAGCCGGAGCTCAGTACTGAGCTCCTGCCTCCGGCTGCCGCTGTGCAGGGAGACGGGCGCCCGCTGGTAGCACAATCTCAGCGGGCGCCCGTCATCTCCCTGCGCTGCGGGGGGGGGGGGGGGACAGGACGGAGGCCGCAAATGACAGGGGGGGCACGGGCCCGAGTGCCCCCCCCCTGGATCCGCCACTGCAGTTGGGTTAAAGTTCAGAACATGGGATGCAGAGCCGGTCTTAGGCATAGGCAAACTAGGCAAATGCCTAGGGCATTTGGTATGCTTAGGGGCACCAGCAGCTTCTGCTGATTAAAATGATATGCGGCATGCCTATATTCTGTGTGTATTCCTGGAAATCACTGTAATGTAGCATTTCGTATGCAGATACAGCCGCAGTCACACACAGAATATAGGCATGCCGCATATCATTTTAATCAGCAGAAGCTGCTTGTGCATCCTTGCCACATAGTAATGCAAATAAGATGCATTTTCATAAACAAAAGGCGCCCGACGTTAGCAGAGCTGCCAGCTGACTCATGCCAAGCATCTCTTGCAGAACTAGCGGCGGTGCTAGGGGGCACCAGCCAAAATCTTGCCTAGGGCATCATATTGGTTAGGGCCGGCTCTGATGGGACCCACCGGATTAGCATACTGTAGCTGAACTGCTCTAGAATATCATTACACTTGTTCAGAACATTAAAACGTGTACCCTCGCAGGCGCTCTTCACTCGCCACAGGTTACTATTCCCATTAAAAGTCACCCCATTAGTCAGACGCAAGGGCTGTGCAACAACGAAAGTGCCACCCACAGAGCCCTTGCGCTGTGAGCAGTGCCATTGGTTGCACACCAGTAGTTACCTCTATGGTATTCATTATGTGTTCAGCTATGTGCCTAGTACAGATAGATGCATAAAAATAAGTATGATAAAAGTCACGGCCCATCATCTCTCCTATATCCTGTGCAGTGAGCCAAACCCATGACTTGAACAATGGGGGTCAATCCGAGTTGTTCGCTCTGTATTTTTTTCTCGCAATGGAGCGATTAGTCGCTAATGCGCATGCGCAATGCCCGCAGTGCGACTGCGCCAAGTAAATTTGCTATGCAGTTAGGTATTTTACTCACGGCATTACAAGGTTTTTTCTTCGTTCTGGTGATCGTAATGTGATTGACAGGAAGTGGGTGTTTCTGGGCGGAAACTGGCCGTTTTATGGGTGTGTGCGAAAAAACGCTACCGTTTCTGGGAAAAACGTGGGAGTGGCTGGAGAAACGGAGGAGTGTCTGGGCGAACGCTGGGTGTGTTTGTGACGTCAAAGCACTGAACTGATCGCAGATGCCGAGTAAGTGTGGAGCTACTCAGAAACTGCTAAGAAGTGTCTATTCGCAAATTTGCTAATCTTTCGTTCGCAATTTTGATAAGCTAAGATTCACTCCCAGTAGGCGGCGGCTTAGCGTGTGCAAAGCTGCTAAAATCAGCTTGCGAGCGAACAACTCGGAATGAGGGCCAATGTCATAACACCTTCACTGGTATTCTCACAGGATATCTGCTAGAGTTTGCAATCATGTAGAAATCAAGAAATGCAGACAGAGTGGTCATGCAGCTGGACTTGAATAGTGAAAAGTTGAACTGATTGTACATTCGGAGAGTAATGAATAGCACATGACTTGGCCTCTCTAATGGTAATTAGGCTGTCCTATTTACCAGGTACTAGTCACATGTAGATGATCTGGTTCCTCTTAGGGCTGTAACACACTGGCTGGTTTCTCCCGGATGGCAAAAAGCCGGACAAACTTTGTCCGGCTTTTTGCCATCCGGGAGAAACCGGCAGAGTCTCGCACACAGGACGGCTTTGAGCCGTGTGTAATGCTGTGCGCATGCGCAGCATCAGACACGGCTTCAGAAAAAACCGTTGTGTGTGAAAGCTCCCCTTCACACACACGGTTCACTGGCTGCAAAGACGGCCCGGCGGCCGCCCGGCCGCCGGGCCTTCCAGTGGTGAGACCCGGCTGCAACCCGGCAGCCGGGCCGGGGCCGTGCAGTGTGAAGGGACCCTAGCCCTCACACTGTTAACTACAATGCCGGCACGGGAAAAAGCCGTCCGGCTTTTTCCCGGCCGGCAAAAGCCGGGTAGTGTGTTTTAGCCCTTACAGTTTAACCTACTTTCTCATACGTCCTAGAGGATGTTGGGGTCCACTTCAGTACCATGGGGTATAGACAGTTCCGCAGGAGCCATGGGCACTTTAAGACTTTTCCAGAGTGTGAACTGGCTCCTCCCTCTATGCCCCTCCTCCAGACCTCAGTTAAGAAAATGTGCCCCAGCAGACTGGTCGCACTCCAGTGGAGCTCTACTGAGTTTCACTGAAAGACTTTATGTTAGTTTTTTTATTTTCAGGGAGACTGCTGGCAACAGTCTCCCTGCTTCGTGGGACTTAGGCGGAAGAAGTAGGAACCAACTTCCTAAAGAGTTTCATGGCTCTGCTTCTTGCTGACAGGACACCATTAGCTCCTGAAGGGTACTGAACACTAGCTGCGGCTATGCGCTCACTCCCACTGCATACCGTCACCCCCCTAACAGAGCAAGAAGTCAGAAGACGCGTGAGTATTATTACAGGAGATCTGCAAGAGGGTCCTCCAGTCATCGTGACGGCTCAAGGTACCGCGCAGCGAGCGGGAACGCTGCGCGGTCATGCTATCCATACACAGCGCACAGCAGGGAGCGGGGGGGGGGGGGGCGCCCTGGGCAGCATGAAAACCTACTCTGACTGGCAAAAAGGTAGCATATTGGGCCGAGGCACAGTCCTACACCCTTGCCAGTATAAATATTACCTCATGTTTGCTGAGGAAAAACGCGCCATTGCAGGGGGCAGGGCTTCTTCCTCAGGCAGCCAGCACACTGTTCAGCGCCACTTTCTTCCAGCAAAAAGCAGTTGGGCAAAACCATGTGCACTGCAGGGGAGGCAGATATAACATGCAGAGAGAGTTAGATTTGGGTGTGGTGTGTTCAATCTGCAATCTAAATTGCAGTGTAAAAATAAAGCAGCCAGTATTTACCCTGCACAGAAACACAATAACCCACCCAAATCTAACTCTCTCTGCAAATCTTATTTCTCTTACGTCCTAGAGGATGCTGGGGACTCCGTAAGGACCATGGGGTATAGACGGGCTCCACAGGAGACATGGGAACTACAAAGAACTTTAGAATGGGTGTGCACTGGCTCCTCACCCTATGCCCCTCCTCCAGACCTCAGTTAGATCCTGTGCCCAGAGGAGACTGGGTGCATTACAGGGGAGCTCTCCTGAGTTTCTCTGAAAAAATTATTTTGTTAGTTTTTTTATTTTCAGGGAGCCCTGCTGGCAACAGGCTCCCTGCGTCGTGGGACTGAGGAGAGAGAAGCAGACCTACTTAAGTGATAGGCTCTGCTTCTTAGACTACTGGACACCATTAGCTCCAGAGGGATCGGAACGCAGGTCTCACCCTAGCCGTTCGTCCCTGAGCCGCGCCGCCGCCCTCCTTGCAGAGCCGGAAGATAGAAGCCGGGTGAGTATAAGAAGAAAGAAGACTTCAAAGGTGGCAGAAGACTTCTGATCTTCCCTGAGGTAACGCGCAGCGGTAACGCTGCGCGCCATTGCTCCCACACACACACGCACATAAACGTACTGGAATTGAGGGCCATCTACAACGGCCTACGTCAGGCGGAGACTTCTTCGCGGCCTGCCTGTTCTGATTCAGTTAGACAACATCACAGCCGTGGCTCATGTAAACTGCCAAGGCGGAACAAGAAGCAGAGTGGCGATGGCGCAAGCCACCAGGATTCTTCGCTGGGCGGAAAATCATGTAAGCGCTTTGACAGCAGTCTTCATTCCGGGAGTGGACAACTGGGAAGCAGACTTCCTCAGTAGACACGATCTCCATCCAGGGGAGTGGGGGCTTTACAGAGATTGCAAGTCAGTGGGGACTTCCTCAAATAGACATGATGGCGTCACGCCTCTACAAGAAGCTTCCGAGGTATTGTGCCAGGTCAAGGGACCCTCAGGCAGTAGCAGTGGACGCCCTGGTGACACCGTGGGTGTTTCAGTCGGTCTATGTGTTCCCTCCTCTTCCTCTCATCTCAAAGATATTGAGAATCATAAGACGAAAAGGAGTACAGACAATTCTCATTGTTCCAGATTGGCCTCGAAGGGCCTGGTATCCGGATCTGCAGGAAATGCTCACAGAAGATCCGTGGCCTCTTCCTCTCAGAGAGGACCTGTTGCAACAGGGGCCCTGTATGTTCCAAGACTTACAGCGGCTGCGTTTGATGGCATGGCGGTTGAACGCCAGATCCTAGCTGGGAAGGGCATTCCGGACGAGGTCATCCCTACTCTGATAAAAGCTAGGAAGGAGGTGACAGCGAAACATTATCACCGTATCTGGAGGAAGTATGTCTCTTGGTGTGAAACCAAGAATTCTCCTCCGGAAGATTTCCATCTGGGCCGTTTTCTCCACTTCCTACAGACTGTAGTGAATATGGGCCTAAAATTAGGCTCCATTAAGGTTCAGATTTCGGCCCTATCCATTTTCTTTGAGAAGGAATTGGCTTCCCTCCCAGAAGTCCAGACTTTTGTGAAGGGAGTGCTGCATATCCAGCCTCTTTTTGTGCCTCCAGTGTCACCATGGGACCTTAACGTGCTGTTACAATTCCTTAAGTCTCCCTGGTTTGAGCCTCTTCAATCTGTGGAATTAAAGTATCTCACTTGGAAGGTGGTCATGTTGTTGGCCTTGGCATCGGCAAGGCGAGTGTCTGAGTTGGCGGCTTTGTCTCACAAAAGCCCCTATCTGATTTTCCATGTGGATAGAGCTGAGTTGCGGACTCGTCCTCAATTTTTGCCTAAGGTGGTTTCCTCTTTTCATATGAACCAACCTATTGTAGTGCCTGTGGCTACGTGGGACTTGGAGGATTCCGAGTCCCTTGATGTGGTCAGGGCATTGAAAATTTATGTAGCCAGAACGGCTTGGGTTAGGAAAACAGAGGCACTGTTTGTCCTGTATGCAGCCAACAAGGTTGGCGCTCCTGCTTCTAAGCAGACTATTGCTCGCTGGATATGTAACACGATTCAGCAGGCTCATTCTATGGCTGGATTGCCGTTACCAAATTCGGTAAAGGCCCATTCCACTAGCAAGGTGGGCTCTTCTTGGGCGGCTGCCCGAGGCGTCTCAGCATTACAGCTTTGCCGAGCGGCGACTTGGTCGGGTTCAAACATCTTTGCAAAATTCTACAAGTTTGATACCCTGGCTGATGAGGACCTCATGTTTGCTCAATCGGTGCTGCAGAGTCATCCGCACTCTCCCGCCCGTTTTGGAGCTTTGGTATAATCCCCATGGTCCTTACGGAGTCCCCAGCATCCTCTAGGATGTAAGAGAAAATAAGATTTTAAACCTACCGGTAATTCTTTTTCTCCTAGTCCGTAGAGGATGCTGGGCGCCCGTCCCAGTGCGGGCAACATTCTGCAAGACTTGTATATAGTTATTGCTTGCATAAGGGTTATGTTACAGTTTTGATCAGTTTTTGACTGATGCTGTTTGTTTCATACTGTTGACTGGTTCGTATATTCCAGGTTATATGGTGTGGATGGTGTGGGCTGGTATGAATCTTGCCCTTGGATTAACAAAATCCTTTCCTCGTACTGTCCGTCTCCTCTGGGCACAGTTTCTCTAACTGAGGTCTGGAGGAGGGGCATAGGGGGAGGAGCCAGTGCACACCCATTCTAAAGTACTTTGTAGTGCCCATGTCTCCTGCGGAGCCCGTCTATACCCCATGGTCCTTACGGAGTCCCCAGCATCCTCTACGGACTAGGAGAAAAAGACTTACCGGTAGGTTTAAAATCTTATTATCTGCCCCCCCCCCCCCCCCCCCTGCAGTGCACATGGTTTTGCCCAATTGCTAACAAACTTGCTGCTGCGATCAACTCAGAATTATCCCCATCAAGCGGAAAGTCTCTGTGTACAAAGTACACGACACAGGGATTTTTTATTTAAGCGCTGATTTGTGGACTGGCAATTCCTTTCTGTGTCCCTCTGACAGATTTTACTGTGGGTCTGTCCCCTATAAGCCCCGGAGTGTCTATGGTGTGATCGTGCACGTGTGTGACATGTCTGAGGCAGGGAGCTCTTACTCTGTGGGAGCCATGTTAGGGACACAGAGTTGTAATGTGACACCAAGGGGTAAATTTACTAAGATGGAAGTTCTATTTAAGATGGGATGTTACCTATAACAACCAATCAGATTCATTTCTCATTTATCTAGCACCTTCTAGGAGATTGTACATGGGATCTGATTGGTTGCTATGAGCAACATCCCATCTTAAATAGAACTCCCATCTTAGTAAATTTACCCACAAGAGCCTGACTGGGCGAAAGATTTACGTGATAGTGTGAATCATATCAGTAAGAGATTGGATACATCTGAGTCTCAGGCAGAAAACTGAAAATAATCTTTTCAAGATGTGATTTTTAATAGTTCTGCCTTTCATCTACAGGGGACCACTCTGGGTCACATAAACATCTGCACAAGTAGTATGAACTGATACCGACACGGACGCTGATTCCTGTGTCGACAATAGTGATTCCAGGGGAATAGGTCCTAAGTTAGCGAAAAACATTAAAAACATGTTTTTAGCTATAAAGGAGGTATTAGAAGTTACGGGGCCCCCTCCTTTACCACAGGAGAAGGCTTACTTTAGTAAAGAAGTAATGTAACTTTCCCTCCATCTCATGAGCTGAACAGTCTCTTGGAGGGAGTCTGGTTTAACCCAAAAATAAATTTTCAGATTCCCAAAAGAAGTCAGGCAGCTTAGCTTTTTCCATGCAGTGGACAGGAAAAGGTGGGAGTCACCCCCCATTTTAGACAGTGCCCTGTCACGGTTAAAGAAAAAAGGTGTTTATCCCTGCGCCTGGGACGGCTTCACTTAAGGAGCCGGCAGACCGCAAGTTGGAGACTACGTTATAATCTATTGATGTGGCCAATGGGACACTACTCAGGCCTACCATTGCCTGTGCGTGGGTGAGTGGTGCTATTGAAAAGTGGTCAGAAAACTTGTCATCAGACATTGACACAATAGATAGAGACGAAATACTCCTAACGTTAGGTCATATCAAAGACGCTGCTGCGTACATGCTAGAAACCATGAAAGATATTGGTCTCTTGGGATCAAGAGCCGCTACCATGGCAATCTCAGCACGGAGGGCATTGTGGATTCACCAATGGAATGCTGACGCAGATTCCAAAGGGAATATGGAGGCTCTCCCGTATTAAGGTGAGTCCTTATTTGGAGATGGGCTGGATGCTTTAGTTTCTGCGGCTACCGCAGGTAAGTCAACATTCTTGCCTATTGCTCCTGCGCCGGCGAAAAAGACACATCACTCTCAGATGCAGTCATTTTGGCCCAAAAATTACAGAAAAGGGTAAAGGTTCCCCTTTGTGGGTAAAAGGAAGGGGAAAAGGAAATAAAGTCCACAGTGTATCCAGGATCACAGGAGCAGAAATCAACCTCTGCTTCTGACAAATCTTCAGCATGACACTGGGGCTCCCTTGCGGGAGTCCGCTCAGGTGGGGGCACGTCTGAAACTCTTCAGTCAGTTCTGGGTTCAATCTGGCCTAGACCCGTGGTTCATACAAATAGAGTCCCACATGTACAAACTGGAGTTTCAAGACATTTCCCCAGGCCGTATTTTCAAATCGACCTCACCAGCTTCTATCCCAGACGGGGAAGTGGTGGCAGCAGCAATACAAAAATTGTGTCAGGATCAAGTTTTTGTCCTGGTTCCCTTGTTACAACAAGGAGAAGGGTTTTATTGCAACCCTATTCATGGTTCCGAAGCCAGACGGCTCGGTCATACCGATTCTAAACCTGTATACTCTGAATCTCTACCTGCAAAGGTTCTAGTTCAAGATGGATTCTCTGAGGGCAGTGGTTTCCAGTCTGGAGGAGGGGCACTTCATGATGTCAGTAGACATAAAAGATGCCTACTTACACGTTCCCATTTATCCTTCACATCAAGCTTATCTGAGATTCGCAATACAGAATTGTCATTACCAATTTCAGGCATTGCCGTTCAGACCTTCCATGGCACCGAGGGTTTTCACCAAGGTGATGGCAGAAGATGATGGTCCTCCTTCGACAGCAAGGAGTCAATATAATTCCTGACCTGGAAGATCTCCTGATAAAAGCGAGATCCAGGGAAAAGTTGGTGCAGAACATGGCTGTTATGATACCAGTACGTCTGACCAGAGGTGATCTTATGACGGAGGTCAGAGTACTGGAATGGAATGCTGGTTACGGGAGCAGGAAAGCCTAGTAACCCCTGGCGCCCTAACTCCGTTGTCTCGCCCGTGTTATCAGAAATCCCCTGCGAGACTATGGTTGCTTGAGCCCATGGCAGCCGCGTTTGAAGGGCGGATTATGTCTGCCCAACTCCGATGCCCCCTCAGGTCTTAATGGGAGACAAAGGGAAATCCGAGACAGGGTGATAACAAGGGGCCCTCTGACTAAGCAACCAGGCCAGGGGCTACAAGCTAACTAACTTAAACCAGAAGTATGTGCGGACAAACCGCCAGGGAAAAGGACAACCAAAAATCCACGAATCCGTTACTCCTATCCAGCACCGCTGGATACCAGAGTGGATTTGTGGGAGCGGAATCCTCCGCAAAAGCTCCGAAACACAATATAACCAAATAATAAATAGTAAGCGGTCAAGCCGCAACACACGGCTACGCCGCGACTCACGAACACCACAGGATGTTAAAGGTGCTCGGTCAGGACTCCAGGAAAAGATGACAACTTCCGAGTATTGGACCACTGAGGACAGGAACGACCGGATAGACAGGACTGGAAAACTCTCTGCAACAGACACAGCAAACAGGAAGCTATTACCGGCGTCTGTGAGAAGTCCAGAGAGTGCTTTTAACTAGAGATGAGCGGGTTCGGTTTCTCTGAATCCGAACCCGCCAGAACTTCATGTTTTTTTTCACGGGTCCGAGCGACTCGGATCTTCCCGCCTTGCTCGGTTAACCCGAGCGCGCCCGAACGTCATCATGACGCTGTCGGATTCTCGCGAGGCTCGGATTCTATCGCGAGACTCGGATTCTATATAAGGAGCCGCGCGTCGCCGCCATTTTCACACGTGCATTGAGATTGATAGGGAGAGGACGTGGCTGGCGTCCTCTCCGTTTAGAATAGATTAGAGAGACACTTGATTTACTAATTTTGGGGAGCATTAGGAGTACTCAGTACAGTGCAGAGTTTTGCTGATAGTGACCACCAGTTTTATTTATAATCCGTTCTCTGCCTGAAAAAAGCGATACACAGCACACAGTGACTCAGTCACATACCATATCTGTGTGCACTGCTCAGGCTCAGGCCAGTGTGCTGCATCATCTATTATCTATATATAATATTATATATATCTGTCTGACTGCTCAGCTCACACAGCTTATAATTGTGGGGGAGACTGGGGAGCACTACTGCAGTGCCAGTTATAGGTTATAGCAGGAGCCAGGAGTACATAATATATTATATAGTGAGTGACCACCAGACACACAGTGCAGTTTATTTAATATATCCGTTCTCTGCCTGAAAAAAGCGATACACACAGTGACTCAGTCAGTCACATACCATATCTGTGTGCACTGCTCAGGCTCAGGCCAGTGTGCTGCATCATCTATATATATTATATATCTGTCTGACTGCTCAGCTCACACAGCTTATAATTGTGGGGGAGACTGGGGAGCACTACTGCAGTGCCAGTTATAGGTTATAGCAGGAGCCAGGAGTACATAATATTATATTAAAATTAAACAGTGCACACTTTTGCTGCAGGAGTGCCACTGCCAGTGTGACTAGTGACCAGTGACCTGACCACCAGTATATATAATATTAGTAGTATACTATCTCTTTATCAACCAGTCTATATATTAGCAGCAGACACAGTACAGTGCGGTAGTTCACGGCTGTGGCTACCTCTGTGTCGGCACTCGGCAGCCCGTCCATAATTGTATATACCACCTAACCGTGGTTTTTTTTTCTTTCTTTATACATACATACTAGTTACGAGTATACTATCTCTTTATCAACCAGTCTATATTAGCAGCAGACACAGTACAGTGCGGTAGTTCACGGCTGTGGCTACCTCTGTGTCGGCACTCGGCAGCCCGTCCATAATTGTATATACCACCTAACCGTGGTTTTTTTTTCTTTCTTTATACATACATACTAGTTACGAGTATACTATCTCTTTATCAACCAGTCTATATATTAGCAGCAGACACAGTACAGTGCGGTAGTTCACGGCTGTGGCTACCTCTGTGTCGGCACTCGGCAGCCCGTCCATAATTGTATATACCACCTAACCGTGGTTTTTTTTACTTTCTTTATACATACATACTAGTTACGAGTATACTATCTCTTTATCAACCAGTCTATATTAGCAGCAGACACAGTACAGTGCGGTAGTTCACGGCTGTGGCTACCTCTGTGTCGGCACTCGGCAGCCCGTCCATAATTGTATATACCACCTAACCGTGGTTTTTTTTTCTTTCTTTATACATACATACTAGTTACGAGTATACTATCTCTTTATCAACCAGTCTATATATTAGCAGCAGACACAGTACAGTGCGGTAGTTCACGGCTGTGGCTACCTCTGTGTCGGCACTCGGCAGCCCGTCCATAATTGTATATACCACCTAACCGTGTTTTTTTTTTCTTTCTTTATACATACATACTAGTTACGAGTATACTATCTCTTTATCAACCAGTCTATATTAGCAGCAGACACAGTACAGTGCGGTAGTTCACGGCTGTGGCTACCTCTGTGTCGGCACTCGGCAGCCCGTCCATAATTGTATATACCACCTAACCGTGGTTTTTTTTTCTTTCTTTATACATACATACTAGTTACGAGTATACTATCTCTTTATCAACCAGTCTATATATTAGCAGCAGACACAGTACAGTGCGGTAGTTCACGGCTGTGGCTACCTCTGTGTCGGCACTCGGCAGCCCGTCCATAATTGTATATACCACCTAACCGTGGTTTTTTTTTCTTTCTTTATACATACATACTAGTTACGAGTATACTATCTCTTTATCAACCAGTCTATATTAGCAGCAGACACAGTACAGTGCGGTAGTTCACGGCTGTGGCTACCTCTGTGTCGGCACTCGGCAGCCCGTCCATAATTGTATATACCACCTAACCGTGTTTTTTTTTTCTTTCTTTATACATACATACTAGTTACGAGTATACTATCTCTTTATCAACCAGTCTATATATTAGCAGCAGACACAGTACAGTGCGGTAGTTCACGGCTGTGGCTACCTCTGTGTCGGCACTCGGCAGCCCGTCCATAATTGTATACTAGTATCCAATCCATCCATCTCCATTGTTTACCTGAGGTGCCTTTTAGTTGTGCCTATTAAAATATGGAGAACAAAAATGTTGAGGTTCCAAAATTAGGGAAAGATCAAGATCCACTTCCACCTCGTGCTGAAGCTGCTGCCACTAGTCATGGCCGAGACGATGAAATGCCAGCAACGTCGTCTGCCAAGGCCGATGCCCAATGTCATAGTACAGAGCATGTCAAATCCAAAACACCAAATATCAGTAAAAAAAGGACTCCAAAACCTAAAATAAAATTGTCGGAGGAGAAGCGTAAACTTGCCAATATGCCATTTACCACACGGAGTGGCAAGGAACGGCTGAGGCCCTGGCCTATGTTCATGGCTAGTGGTTCAGCTTCACATGAGGATGGAAGCACTCAGCCTCTCGCTAGAAAAATGAAAAGACTCAAGCTGGCAAAAGCAGCACAGCAAAGAACTGTGCATTCTTCGAAATCCCAAATCCACAAGGAGAGTCCAATTGTGTCGGTTGCGATGCCTGACCTTCCCAACACTGGACGTGAAGAGCATGCGCCTTCCACCATTTGCACGCCCCCTGCAAGTGCTGGAAGGAGCACCCGCAGTCCAGTTCCTGATAGTCAGATTGAAGATGTCAGTGTTGAAGTACACCAGGATGAGGATATGGGTGTTGCTGGGGAGGAAATTGACCAGGAGGATTCTGATGGTGAGGTGGTTTGTTTAAGTCAGGCACCCGGGGAGACACCTGTTGTCCGTGGGAGGAATATGGCCGTTGACATGCCAGGTGAAAATACCAAAAAAATCAGCTCTTCGGTGTGGAGGTATTTCACCAGAAATGCGGACAACAGGTGTCAAGCCGTGTGTTCCCTTTGTCAAGCTGTAATAAGTAGGGGTAAGGACGTTAACCACCTCGGAACATCCTCCCTTATACGTCACCTGCAGCGCATTCATAATAAGTCAGTGACAAGTTCAAAAACTTTGGGTGACAGCGGAAGCAGTCCACTGACCAGTAAATCCCTTCCTCTTGTAACCAAGCTCACGCAAACCACCCCACCAACTCCCTCAGTGTCAATTTCCTCCTTCCCCAGGAATGCCAATAGTCCTGCAGGCCATGTCACTGGCAATTCTGACGAGTCCTCTCCTGCCTGGGATTCCTCCGATGCATCCTTGCGTGTAACGCCTACTGCTGCTGGCGCTGCTGTTGTTGCCGCTGGGAGTCGATGGTCATCCCAGAGGGGAAGTCGTAAGCCCACTTGTACTACTTCCAGTAAGCAATTGACTGTTCAACAGTCCTTTGCGAGGAAGATGAAATATCACAGCAGTCATCCTACTGCAAAGCGGATAACTGAGGCCTTGGCATCCTGGGTGGTGAGAAACGTGGTTCCGGTATCCATCATTACTGCAGAGCCAACTAGAGACTTGTTGGAGGTACTGTGTCCCCGGTACCAAATACCATCTAGCAGCGGCGGCACCAGTAGCAGCATCTCGCAAACGCCAACTCTTTCCTAGGCAGGCTACGCTTTGTATCACCGGTTTCCAGAATACGCACACAGCTGAAAACCTCTTACGGCAACTGAGGAAGATCATCGCGGAATGGCTTACCCCAATTGGACTCTCCTGTGGATTTGTGGCATCGGACAACGCCAGCAATATTGTGTGTGCATTAAATATGGGCAAATTCCAGCACGTCCCATGTTTTGCACATACCTTGAATTTGGTGGTGCAGAATTTTTTAAAAAACGACAGGGGCGTGCAAGAGATGCTGTCGGTGGCCAGAAGAATTGCGGGACACTTTCGGCGTACAGGCACCACGTACAGAAGACTGGAGCACCACCAAAAACTACTGAACCTGCCCTGCCATCATCTGAAGCAAGAAGTGGTAACGAGGTGGAATTCAACCCTCTATATGCTTCAGAGGTTGGAGGAGCAGCAAAAGGCCATTCAAGCCTATACAATTGAGCACGATATAGTAGGTGGAATGCACCTGTCTCAGGCGCAGTGGAGAATGATTTCAACGTTGTGCAAGGTTCTGATGCCCTTTGAACTTGCCACACGTGAAGTCAGTTCAGACACTGCCAGCCTGAGTCAGGTCATTCCCCTCATCAGGCTTTTGCAGAAGAAGCTGGAGGCATTGAAGAAGGAGCTAAAAGGGAGCGATTCCGCTAGGCATGTGGGACTTGTGGATGCAGCCCTTAATTCGCTTAACAAGGATTCACGGGTGGTCAATCTGTTGAAATCAGAGCACTACATTTTGGCCACCGTGCTCGATCCTAGATTTAAAGCCTACCTTGGATCTCTCTTTCCGGCAGACACAGGTCTGCTGGGGTTGAAAGACCTGCTGGTGACAAAATTGTCAAGTCAAGCGGAACGCGACCTGTCAACATCTCCTCCTTCACATTCTCCCGCAACTGGGGGTGCGAGGAAAAGGCTCAGAATTCCGAGCCCACCCGCTGGCGGTGATGCAGGGCAGTCTGGAGCGACTGCTGATGCTGACATCTGGTCCGGACTGAAGGACCTGACAATGATTACGGACATGTCGTCTACTGTCACTGCATATGATTCTCTCAACATTGATAGAATGGTGGAGGATTATATGAGTGACCGCATCCAAGTAGGCACGTCACACAGTCCGTACTTATACTGGCAGGAAAAAGAGGCAATTTGGAGGCCCTTGCACAAACTGGCTTTATTCTACCTAAGTTGCCCTCCCACAAGTGTGTACTCCGAAAGAGTGTTTAGTGCCGCCGCTCACCTTGTCAGCAATCGGCGTACGAGGTTACATCCAGAAAATGTGGAGAAGATGATGTTCATTAAAATTAATTATAATCAATTCCTCTGCGGAGACATTGACCAGCAGCAATTGCCTCCACAAAGTACACAGGGAGCTGAGATGGTGGATTCCAGTGGGGACAAATTGATAATCTGTGAGGAGGGGGATGTACACGGTGATATATCGGAGGGTGAAGATGAGGTGGACATCTTGCCTCTGTAGAGCCAGTTTGTGCAAGGAGAGATTAATTGCTTCTTTTTTGGGGGGGGTCCAAACCAACCCGTCATATCAGTCACAGTCGTGTGGCAGACCCTGTCACTGAAATGATGGGTTGGTTAAAGTGTGCATGTCCTGTTTTGTTTATACAACATAAGGGTGGGTGGGAGGGCCCAAGGACAATTCCATCTTGCACCTCTTTTTTCTTTTCTTTTTCTTTGCATCATGTGCTGATTGGGGAGGGTTTTTTGGAAGGGACATCCTGCGTGACACTGCAGTGCCACTCCTAGATGGGCCCGGTGTTTGTGTCGGCCACTAGGGTCGCTAATCTTACTCACACAGTCAGCTACCTCATTGCGCCTCTTTTTTTCTTTGCGTCATGTGCTGTTTGGGGAGGGTTTTTTGGAAGGGACATCCTGCGTGACACTGCAGTGCCACTCCTAGATGGGCCCGGTGTTTGTGTCGGCCACTAGGGTCGCTAATCTTACTCACACAGCTACCTCATTGTGCCTCTTTTTTTCTTTGCGTCATGTGCTGTTTGGGGAGGGTTTTTTGGAAGGGACATCCTGCGTGACACTGCAGTGCCACTCCTAGATGGGCCCGGTGTTTGTGTCGGCCACTAGGGTCGCTAATCTTACTCACACAGCTACCTCATTGCGCCTCTTTTTTTCTTTGCGTCATGTGCTGTTTGGGGAGGGTTTTTTGGAAGGGCCATCCTGCGTGACACTGCAGTGCCACTCCTAGATGGGCCCGGTGTTTGTGTCGGCCACTAGGGTCGCTAATCTTACTCACACAGCTACCTCATTGCGCCTCTTTTTTTCTTTGCGTCATGTGCTGTTTGGGGAGGGTTTTTTGGAAGGGACATCCTGCGTGACACTGCAGTGCCACTCCTAGATGGGCCCGGTGTTTGTGTCGGCCACTAGGGTCGCTTATCTTACTCACACAGCGACCTCGGTGCAAATTTTAGGACTAAAAATAATATTGTGAGGTGTGAGGTATTCAGAATAGACTGAAAATGAGTGTAAATTATGGTTTTTGAGGTTAATAATACTTTGGGATCAAAATGACCCCCAAATTCTATGATTTAAGCTGTTTTTTAGTGTTTTTTGAAAAAAACACCCGAATCCAAAACACACCCGAATCCGACAAAAAAAATTCGGTGAGGTTTTGCCAAAACGCGTTCGAACCCAAAACACGGCCGCGGAACCGAACCCAAAACCAAAACACAAAACCCGAAAAATTTCAGGCGCTCATCTCTACTTTTAACTGGGAGCTCTCCAATCAGGAGCCAGACAGGGTAATTAACAATCATGCCGTGCAGCTGCATGCTGCACGGCCAGGATACCAATGAGGTGATTAATCTAGACCCAGCAACGGGGAACGCGGTCCGACAGTGGCGTCCCCGTTGCTAGGGTCTGAGCGGCTCCGTGCGCCCGGCGTCTAGCGTTGCTAGGGAGCCGGCGGCTGTCCGCATGCGGCGTCCCTAGTTGCTAGGCGCCGGGCCGCACTGACGGGCGGACCCTCGGCGCCTAACAGTACCCCCCCCTTGAGGAGGGGTCAAGGAACCCCTAAGGCCAGGTTTCTGAGGAAATTCTCGAAAAAATGCCTTTTTGAGCCTCGGGGCTTGGAGATCCTCATCCAGGACCCAAGACCTTTCTTCTGGACCATAACCTCTCCAATGTACCAAAAAATAAAGCCGACCCCGGGACAACTTGGAATCGAGAACCTTCTCCACCAAGAACTCCTGCTGACCCTGTACATCTATTGGTGATTTCCCCTGAGAGATCTTCCGAGGAAATCTACTGGAAGAAACGTATGGTTTCAACAGGGAGCAATGGAAAGTATTTCCGATCCGGAGAGTTCTTGGTAAACGTAACCGGAAAGCAACTGGATTGATTTTTTTTATAATATGAAATGGTCCAATAAATTTAGGGCCCAATCTGGCTGAGGTTTGTCGAAGTCTAATGTTGCGAGTCGACAACCACACCCTATCTCCAACTTTAAAAGTGCACGGCCGCCGGAGCCTGTCAGAAAATTTTTTCTCCCGAAATGCCGCTTTTCTGAGAGCAAGGTGCACTTTTCTCCAAATGAGTCTGAGATGAGCGGTCAAGGTCAGTGAGGAGACAGAGGAATGTTGAAAAAAGGAATTAGCTCTGGGGTGAAAACCAAAAACTGTAAAAAATGGAGACACATTGGTGGAGGAATGACAGGCATTGTTGTAAGCAAACTCCGCCAACGGAAGAAACTCGGACCAGTCATTTTGGAGTTTGGCCGAGTACAAACGCAAATATTGTTTTAATGATTGATTAACTCGCTCAGTCTGCCCGTTGGAATGGGGATGGTAGCCAGACGTTAAAGACAATTTCATCTTTAAAGAGGCACAAAAAGACTTCCAAAATTGTGCAATGAATTGTGGACCCCGATCAGAAACAATATCAGTGGGTAACCCATGGAGTCTGAAAACATGGCGGAGGAACAAAACTGCCAATCCCTGGGCAGATGGCAATCGGGGAAGAGCAATGAAATGGGCCATCTTGCTAAAACGGTCAACTACCACCCATATGACTCGGCATCCGGCTGACAGAGGGAGGTCCACCACAAAATCCATGAAAATATGAGACCATGGCCTGAGAGGAACATTCAAGGGCATAAGTTGACCGATAGGCAAGGAACGGGGAACTTTATGCTGTGCACAGACCTGACACGAAAAAACAAACTCCTTAATGTCTTTGGAAAGACCAGGCCACCATACTGAGCGGGAGACTAATTCCAAAGTCTTAGCGATCCCCGGATGCCCGGCAACTTTGCTATCATGAAACTCCGTCAAAACAGTTGCTCTCAAAAACTCAGGGACATAAAGACGACCAGCAGGAGTATTTCCAGGAGCTTGATGTTGAAGCTGCTTTAACTGGGTAAATAAATCTTGTGTGAGGCCTGCCCGAATGACTGAAGACGGAAGTATGGGAGTAACAGGACTGTTATCATGAACTGGAAGAAAACTGCGTGACAGGGCATCCGCCTTGGCATTCTTGGAACCTGGCCTGAAGGTGATAATAAACTTGAAACGAGTAAAAAATAAAGCCCAACGAGCTTGCCGGGCATTCAGCCGTTTAGCTGATTCAATGTACTGAAGATTTTTGTGATCAGTCAAAACTGAAATGGTATGTGTTGCTCCCTCAAGCCAATGCCTCCACTCCTCGAAAGCCCATTTAATAGCCAGTAATTCCCGGTTACCAACATCGTAGTTGGATTCAGCAGATGAGAATTTCCTGGACATAAAGGCACAAGGATGTAATTCTAGAGAATCCGGATCCTTCTGAGATAGGATAGCCCCTACTCCAACCTCCGAGGCATCAACCTCAACAATGAAAGGCAATTCTGGGTTGGGATGTCTGAGGACCGGGGCTGAGACAAAGGCTTGTTTCAAGGCCTGAAAAGATAACTCAGCTTCACGTGACCAGTTGGTTGGATCCGCTCCCTTCTTAGTCAGTGCCACAATGGGAGCAACTAGGTCGGAGAAAGAGTGAATAAATCTTCTATAATAATTCGCAAACCCTAAAAAGCGCTGAATTGCTTTTAAGTTGGTGGGTTGCGCCCAACTAAGGATGGCTTGGAGCTTCTTCGGTTCCATACAGAATCCCCGAGGGGAAATAATGTACCCTAAAAAGGATACCTCCGTGACATGAAATTCACACTTCTCCAGCTTGGCATATAGGTGATTTTCACGTAATTTTTTTTAGAACCTGACGCACCTGGGTAACGTGTTGTTCAATAGAGTCAGAATATATCAAGATATCGTCTAAATAGACTACTACGAATCTTCGAAGAAAATCACGGAGCACATCGTTAATGAGATCCTGGAAAACTGCCGGAGCGTTAGACAGGCCGAATGGCATAACCAGATACTCATAGTGACCCGACTGAGTACTGAATGCCGTTTTCCACTCATCCCCTGACTTGATTCGGATGAGGTTATATGCTCCTCTCAGGTCAATCTTAGAAAAAATCACAGCCGAACGTAGCTGATCAAAGAGGACAGAAATCAGCGGCAAAGGGTAAGTATTTTTTACTGAGATTTTATTCAAGGCTCTAAAGTCAATGCAAGGTCTGAGTGATCCATCCTTCTTCTCCACAAAGAAGAAGCCTGCACTTAAAGGGGATTTAGACGGCCTGATAAATCCTTTCCCTAGGCTTTCTTTAACATATTCATTCATGGCCACAGTTTCTGATCCGGACAATGCATATAACCTTCCCTTAGGCAAAGTGGCACCAGGAATTAGCTCAATAGCACAATCATAAGGCCGATGGGGAGGCAGAATGTCCGCATTGCCCTTGGAAAATACATCAACAAAATCCTGATATTCCACAGGAATGGGTGCGGGAATGACAGCAGCTATTCTGATGGGAAGCGTAATACATTCCTTATTACAGATGGTACCCCACTGTGAGATCTCCCCCGACTGCCAATCAATGATGGGATTATGAAAGGCCAGCCAAGGGTGACCCAGAACCACTGGAACTGCTGGGCAATGGGTAAGGAAAAATTCAATTTTTTCGGAATGAAGAGCTCCTACCGAAAATAGTACAGGAGGTGTACAGAGAGAAATAACCCCATTGGACAAGGGACTCCCATCTAAACCATGCATGGTGATACACCTACCCAAGGCTAACTGAGGAATACCTAAGGCCTTGGCCCACGTTAAGTCCATAAAGTTCCCTGCAGCTCCACTGTCAACAAAAGCCGACACCGAGGAACAGAGGCTGCCAAAGGAAACTTTAGCTGGGACTAACAGTGAATTAGTTGAGGAGATAAGCTGCAGACCAAAGTGAACCCCCTCACAATTCACTTGGTCGAGGCGTTTCCCGACTTGTTCGGACAATTACGGGCAAAATGTCCCTTACTCCCACAGTACAAACAAAGACCAGAATTTTGCCTTCTGGTTCTTTCTTCAGGAGACAGCTTGGAGAGACCTATCTGCATGGGCTCCTCTATGTCCACAGGAATGGAAAAAACACCAGGAGTAGACCCGACAGATGCTCCTTTTTCAGCCCTCCGCTCTCTGAGACGACGATCAATCTTAATAGAAAGCTCCATGAGTTTATCAAGAGTCTCAGGAGCGGGATACTGAAGGAGACTGTCTTTTATAGACTCAGATAAGCCGAGGTGAAACTGACTGCGCAGGGCTGGGTCATTCCATCCACAGTCGTTCGACCAACGGCGAAACTCCGTACAATAAATCTCTGCGGGATTCTTACCCTGTCTGAGAGCACGCAAATGACTCTCGGCGGATGCCTCTCTATCAGGGTCATCATACAATAGCCCTAAAGACCCCAGAAAGGCGTCTACAGACAACAATGCCGGATCGTCAGTTCTTAAACCAAAAGCCCAGGTCTGGGGATCCCCCTGAAGTAAAGAAATAATAATTCCGACCCGCTGAGATTCCGTACCTGAGGAGACTGGTCTTAAACGAAAATAAAGTTTACAAGACTCTTTAAAATTAAAAAACTGCTTTCTATCCCCAGAAAAACGGTCAGGCAAATGCATTTTTGGTTCAGGAACGACCCTCGGGGAAGTCCGTAACAGATCTTCCTGTGACCTCACCCGAAGGGATAGATCCTGAACCATCTGAGTAAGTTCTTGAATCTGACTAACTAGAAGCTGGCCAGGATTTGGCCCTACACCAGTGGGATTCATGAGGCCGACAATTCTTCCAAACTGAAATAAGGGAAAAAATCAAACCCTGTTTAATTTTAAATTTTAGTTGGGCCGGTAATAATGTTATGATACCAGTACGTCTGACCAGAGGTGATCTTATGACGGAGGTCAGAGTACTGGAATGGAATGCTGGTTACGGGAGCAGGAAAGCCTAGTAACCCCTGGCGCCCTAACTCCGTTGTCTCGCCCGTGTTATCAGAAATCCCCTGCGAGACTATGGTTGCTTGAGCCCATGGCAGCCGCGTTTGAAGGGCGGATTATGTCTGCCCAACTCCGATGCCCCCTCAGGTCTTAATGGGAGACAAAGGGAAATCCGAGACAGGGTGATAACAAGGGGCCCTCTGACTAAGCAACCAGGCCAGGGGCTACAAGCTAACTAACTTAAACCAGAAGTATGTGCGGACAAACCGCCAGGGAAAAGGACAACCAAAAATCCACGAATCCGTTACTCCTATCCAGCACCGCTGGATACCAGAGTGGATTTGTGGGAGCGGAATCCTCCGCAAAAGCTCCGAAACACAATATAACCAAATAATAAATAGTAAGCGGTCAAGCCGCAACACACGGCTACGCCGCGACTCACGAACACCACAGGATGTTAAAGGTGCTCGGTCAGGACTCCAGGAAAAGATGACAACTTCCGAGTATTGGACCACTGAGGACAGGAACGACCGGATAGACAGGACTGGAAAACTCTCTGCAACAGACACAGCAAACAGGAAGCTATTACCGGCGTCTGTGAGAAGTCCAGAGAGTGCTTTTAACTGGGAGCTCTCCAATCAGGAGCCAGACAGGGTAATTAACAATCATGCCGTGCAGCTGCATGCTGCACGGCCAGGATACCAATGAGGTGATTAATCTAGACCCAGCAACGGGGAACGCGGTCCGACAGTGGCGTCCCCGTTGCTAGGGTCTGAGCGGCTCCGTGCGCCCGGCGTCTAGCGTTGCTAGGGAGCCGGCGGCTGTCCGCATGCGGCGTCCCTAGTTGCTAGGCGCCGGGCCGCACTGACGGGCGGACCCTCGGCGCCTAACAATGGCACTCTCCCTGACAGTACTTCAACATCACGGTTAGATCATAAGTTTTCCAAAGTTACAATTGGAACCGACGACAAGATTGTCCTATCTGGGGATGATACTGGACACAGAAGTACAGAGGGTATTTCTTCCAGTAGAAAAGGCTCTGGAAATCCAGAGAATGATCAAACAAATTCTGAAACCAACAAGAATGTCGATTCATCAATGCATTCGGGTGTTGGGGAAGATGGTAGCGGCCTATGGCCGATTCCATGCCAGAGTGTTCCAGTGGGACCTATTGGACAAGAGGTCCGGATCCCATCTACACATGCATCAGAGGGTAATCCTGTCATCCAAAGCCAGAATCTCGCTCCGGTGGTGGCTACACAGTTTTCACCTCCTAGAGGGACGCAGGTTCGGGAGTCAAGACTGGATCCTGGTGAACACGGATGCAAGTCTCCAAGGCTGGGGAGCAGTCACACAGGGGGAATGCGTCCAAGGAAGATGGTCAAGTCAAGAAACTTGTCTTTACATAAACGTTCTGGAGTGGAAAGTGTCACAATCCTGACTGTAGGTTTTATATTTGGTGACTTACCCCTGCCATCTGTCCTGGATCCTGTGTCTTTTCACTCACGGAGTTAAACAGCTTGTCAGTTTTCCTGAGTTCTCTGCCTGAGAGGTAATAGTTAATTAGCTCCACCTGTGGTGATCTCCTGTGTGAGGCTGAATTCAGTAATCTGAAGTTCAGGCTTCAGTGTTCTCTCGGCCTGCTAGGCCTCGCTGCACTTCACAGCCTCCTCTAGAGTAGTCACATGACAGTGACTTCACCTGACCCAGAGTTGTCCAATCCTCTGCCAGCCTGAGACTCTCTACATCACCTAATCCTGCCCACCAATCATCAGGGACCAGGAAGTATAAATCAGGAGGCTGAGTTGGAATCTGGGCCAGTTCCTCATGTCACATACAGCCTTGTGTGAGTCTTATGCTGAGCTCCCTTAAGGTAACCTTTGTACCTAAGTTCCTGTGGGAACTCTGTTCCCTTGTTACCGTTTGGTTTACTTGTGTGTTGCCATTTGATTTCATCATTTTCCCTGAGTCTCAATGTAAAGGCACAGCTGCAATGTTTCGTCTTAAAGGCACAGTACTGAATTCCGTGTTCTCCACTGAAAACCACAGAAGTCGTGTTTCAGTTTTACTACTGTTGTAGTTGGGATCTCCGTGCCTCAGTACCTCCATGCTTCCAGCACCTCCGTGCCTCAGCACCTCCGTGCCTCAGTACCTCCGTTCTTCCAGCACCTCTGTGCCTCAGTACCTCCGTGCCTCGGTACCTCCGTGCCTCAGTACCTCCGTGCCTCAGTACCTCCATGCTTCCAGCACCTCCGTGCCTCAGCATCTCCGTGCCTCAGTACCTCCGTTCTTCCAGCACCTCCGTGCCTCAGCACCTCCGTGCCTCAGTACCTCCGTGCCTCAGTACCTCCATGCTTCCAGCACCTCCGTGCCTCAGTACCTCCGTGCCTCAGCATCTCCGTGCCTCAGTACCTCCGTTCTTCCAGCACCTCCGTGCCTCAGTACCTCCGTGCTTCCAGCACCTCCGTGCCTCAGTACCTCCGTGCTTCCAGCACCTCCGTGCCTCAGTACCTCCGTGCTTCCAGCACCTCCGTGCCTCAGTACCTCCGTGCTACCAGCACCTCCGTGCCTCAGTACCTCCGTGCCTCAGCACCTCCGTGCCTTAGTACCTCCGTGCCTCCACGCATCCCAGTGCCTCTACGCACCTCAGTGTTCCCAAGCACCTCAGTGTCCCCAAGCACCTCAGTGTCCCCAAGCACCTCAGTGTCCCCAAGCACCTCAGTATCCTCAAGCACCTCAGTGTCCTCAAGCACCTCAGTGTCCTCAAGCACCTCAGTGTCCTCAGGCACCTCAGTGTCTCCAAGCACCCCGTGCCCTTTAGCACAGTTGAACCTGGTATTCTTCACTGATTCATCAGCGCCTTTCCAGTTTTGTCTTTCAGGAGACCTTCAGCGCCCCCACGTGCTTCCTGTCTGCCGACCTAATCCTGTATGAGGAGAGCCTAGATTCGGCCATCTCTGCCGCGGTTCCTCTTCCCAGTCATCGGAAGAATACTCGAGTCCACAACATTTCCAAACCAGGTCAGTGGTAGTATTCACATAATCCTCCAGTCGCCCGCACAGACTTCACTACACCGGGTTCACAAAAACCTCAGTCATGACAGTAGGAACTGGCCACATGGACCCGGCCGAAAGTGTTTGTCTGACGCATGACCTCCTAAGCAATATTGCAGGACGCTTGGAAGGTCTGGAGTCGACCCAGCATCGATTGGCACAGTGTCTGCAGCGGAATTCGTCCACCAGAGATTCTATGACCTTCTGCTCTAAGACTCCTGACCAACTGCAGATTTTCTACCAGATGTTACTACAGTTACAAGAACTTTTGCCTAGTATTCTCTCTGTGATGCCTGATCTCCTCAGGAATACTACCAACATTGTTGATCCTGTTTTGTCCCATCCAGTTAATAGAGTCTCTTCCTCTGCGCAAGGGAAAGTTTTTCATCAGAGCTATCCACGGCCCAAGCTCTCTGAAGCTGAACGTCAGCGGCGTAAGGAGCTACATCTCTGTCTTTACTGTGGAAATTCTGGTCATTTTGTTAAAGACTGCATTCTTCGCAAGCCAGGTAATAGTGACAAATCTCAGTATCATAGTGCTCATGTCTACAAGTCATCCACAGTATCCGATCCTTCTGCTGCTGACGGGGGTATCAAGAAGGCTACTCTTCTGAGAGAGACTCAAATTTATGACTGGGGTCCGGTGGTTAAAAGACCTTATCCCAAGTTGGGTGTCCAGGGAAGAATGTTCAAGCCATTTACAGTCACAGAGGAGTCCGTGTCCACAGCCCCAGGAGGGGCGTCTTCAGAGCGTCCAGCCCCAGGAGGGGCATCTTCAGAGCGTCCAGCCCCAGGAGGGGCGTTTTCAGAGCGTCCAGCCCCAGGAGGGGCGTCTTCAGAGCGTCCAGCCCCAGGAGGGGCGTCTTCAGAGCGTCCAGCCCCAGGAGGGGCGTCTTCAGAGCGTCCAGCCCCAGTGAGGGGTTCAGAGCGCCCAGCCCCAGAGAGTCTTCAGAGTGCTGCCCAGCCAGTGAGTCTACAGAGTGCTGCCCAGCCAGAGATTCTACAGAGTGCTGCCCAGCCAGAGATTCTACAGAGTGCTGCCCAGCCAGAGATTCTACAGAGTGCTGCCCAGCCAGAGATTCTACAGAGTGCTGCCCAGCCAGAGATTCTACAGAGTGCTGCCCAGCCAGAGATTCTACAGAGTGCTGCCCAGCCAGAAATTCTACAGAGTGCTGCCCAGCCAGAGATTCTACAGAGTGCTGCCCAGCCAGAGATTCTACAGAGTGCTGCCCAGCCAGAGATTCTACAGAGTGCTGCCCAGCCAGAGATTCTACAGAGTGCTGCCCAGCCAGAAATTCTACAGAGTGCTGCCCAGCCAGAGATTCTACAGAGTGCTGCCCAGCCCCGTGAAGAGGGGGCTCTTGCCTCAGCCCAGCCCCGTGAAGAGGGGGCTCTTGCCTCAGCCCAGCCCCGTGAAGTGGGGGCTCTTGCCTCAGCCCAGCCCTGTGAAGAAAGGGCTCAGCCCGTCCCGGTTCCAGCCGGTCCAGCAATACTCCAGGCCCTGCCTGGTCAGTCCGTCCCGGTTCCAGCCGGTCCAGCAATACTCCAGGCTCCGCCTGGTCAGTCCGTCCCGGTTCCAGCCGGTCCATCAATACTCCAGGCTCCGCCTGGTCAGTCCGTCCCGGTTCCAGCCGGTCCAGCAATACTCCAGGCCCAGCTTGGCCAGTCCGTTCCGGTTCCAGCCGGTCCATCAATACTCCAGGCTCCGCCTGGTCAGTCCGTCCCGGTTCCAGCCGGTCCAGCAATACTCCAGGACCAGCCTGGTCCGTCTCCTTTGGCTCCAGCCAATCCAAGTATCCTCGGATCCAATCCAGTCCTACTCGTCCAGCCAAAGCTTTCTTCAGTTTCATCCTCTAAGCTTTCGTCTGATGGTTTTCCACCTATTTACTTTGATGGAGATTTATTGCAATATGCCGCTCTGGTTGAACAATTTCTCTCTCGGATGGAGTCTGATCCTTCAGATGCAGTAACTCTTTCCAACGTTACTCGATATCTGTTCCTGGCATTCAGAGGAAGAGCTTTGGAGTGGGCCAACATGCTCTTTGAGAGTAATGATCCTGTGTTCCATGACTTACAGACTTTCAGTAACGCTGTAGTTAAAGAATTTAGTCCTAAACCTTTGGAATCTGCATCAACGAAGGTCCTAAATTCTTCTGTATGAATTTCTCAAGTTCCTCTAAGATTCAAGATGGGTGTCCGGAGTCCACCCTTGAAGAGGGGGATACTGTCACAATCCTGACTGTAGGTTTTATATTTGGTGACTTACCCCTGCCATCTGTCCTGGATCCTGTGTCTTTTCACTCACGGAGTTAAACAGCTTGTCAGTTTTCCTGAGTTCTCTGCCTGAGAGGTAATAGTTAATTAGCTCCACCTGTGGTGATCTCCTGTGTGAGGCTGAATTCAGTAATCTGAAGTTCAGGCTTCAGTGTTCTCTCGGCCTGCTAGGCCTCGCTGCACTTCACAGCCTCCTCTAGAGTAGTCACATGACAGTGACTTCATCTGACCCAGAGTTGTCCAATCCTCTGCCAGCCTGAGACTCTCTACATCACCTAATCCTGCCCACCAATCATCAGGGACCAGGAAGTATAAATCAGGAGGCTGAGTTGGAATCTGGGCCAGTTCCTCATGTCACATACAGCCTTGTGTGAGTCTTATGCTGAGCTCCCTTAAGGTAACCTTTGTACCTAAGTTCCTGTGGGAACTCTGTTCCCTTGTTACCGTTTGGTTTACTTGTGTGTTGCCATTTGATTTCATCATTTTCCCTGAGTCTCAATGTAAAGGCACAGCTGCAATGTTTCGTCTTAAAGGCACAGTACTGAATTCCGTGTTCTCCACTGAAAACCACAGAAGTCGTGTTTCAGTTTTACTACTGTTGTAGTTGGGATCTCCGTGCCTCAGTACCTCCATGCTTCCAGCACCTCCGTGCCTCAGCACCTCCGTGCCTCAGTACCTCCGTTCTTCCAGCACCTCCGTGCCTCAGTACCTCCGTGCCTCAGTACCTCCGTGCCTCAGTACCTCCATGCTTCCAGCACCTCCGTGCCTCAGCATCTCCGTGCCTCAGCATCTCCGTTCTTCCAGCACCTCCGTGCCTCAGTACCTCCCTGCCTCAGTACCTCCGTGCCTCAGTACCTCCATGCTTCCAGCACCTCCGTGCCTCAGTACCTCCGTGCCTCAGCATCTCCGTGCCTCAGTACCTCCGTTCTTCCAGCACCTCCGTGCCTCAGTACCTCCGTGCTTCCAGCACCTCCGTGCCTCAGTACCTCCGTGCTTCCAGCACCTCCGTGCCTCAGTACCTCCGTGCTTCCAGCACCTCCGTGCCTCAGTACCTCCGTGCTACCAGCACCTCCGTGCCTCAGTACCTCCGTGCCTCAGCACCTCCGTGCCTTAGTACCTCCGTGCCTCCACGCATCCCAGTGCCTCTACGCACCTCAGTGTTCCCAAGCACCTCAGTGTCCCCAAGCACCTCAGTGTCCCCAAGCACCTCAGTATCCTCAAGCACCTCAGTGTCCTCAAGCACCTCAGTGTCCTCAAGCACCTCAGTGTCCTCAAGCACCTCAGTGTCTCCAAGCACCTCAGTGTCTCCAAGCACCCCGTGCCCTTTAGCACAGTTGAACCTGGTATTCTTCACTGATTCATCAGCGCCTTTCCAGTTTTGTCTTTCAGGAGACCTTCAGCGCCCCCACGTGCTTCCTGTCTGCCGACCTAATCCTGTATGAGGAGAGCCTAGATTCGGCCATCTCTGCCGCGGTTCCTCTTCCCAGTCATCGGAAGAATACTCGAGTCCACAACATTTCCAAACCAGGTCAGTGGTAGTATTCACATAATCCTCCAGTCGCCCGCACAGACTTCACTACACCGGGTTCACAAAAACCTCAGTCATGACAGAAAGCCACTTACAATGGCCTTCTACAAGTGGGGCATATTCTTCAAGATCACCCCGTACAGATCCAGTCGGACAATGTAACAGCAGTCACGTACATAACCCATCAGGGCGGAATGAAAAACAGAGCGGCTATGCCAGAGGTGACAAAGATTCTCCTCTGGACAGAAAGATATGCAAGAGCTCTGTTGGCAATTTTCATTCCGGGAGTGGATAACTGGAAAGCAGACTTCCTCAGCAGACACGATCTCCATCCAGGAGAATGGGGCCTCCGCCAAGAAGTCTTCGCGGAGGTGACAGGTCTTTGGGGAGTTCCTCAAGTAGACATGATGGCATCTCGTCTCAACAAGAAGCTTCGGTGATATTGTTCCAGGTCGAGAGACCCTCAAAGAATAGCAGTGGACGCACTGGTGACCCAGTGGGTGTTTCGGTCGGTGTATGTCTTCCCTCCACTTCCACTGATACCAAAAGTTCTCAAAATCATAAGAAGAACAGGAGTTCGAGCGATCCTCATTGTCCCAGACTGGCCAAGGAGGGCTTGGTATCCAGATCTTCAGGAGTTACTCATAGAAGATCCTCGGCCTCTTCCTCTTCACGAGGACCTGCTGCAGCAGGGGCTGTTCGTGTATCAAGACTTACCGTGGCTACGTTTGATGGCATGGCTGTTGAGCACCGAATCCTAGCCAAAAGGGTATTCCCAAAGAAGTCATTCCCACTCTTATTCAGGCCAGGAAAGGCGTAACGTCTAAACATTACACCATATGTGGAGAAAATATGTATCTTGGTGTGAATCCAAGAAGGCTCCAATGGAACAGTTTCAGTTAGGACGTTTTCTCCATTTTCTCCAGGTGGGTGTGGATGTGGGCCTACGGTTGAGTTCAATTAAGGTCCAGATTTCGGCCTTGTCCCTTTTCTTTCAGGAAAAATTGTCTCCCTTCCAGAAGTTCAGACATTCGTGAAAGGGGTTCTGCACATCCAACCTCCTTTTGTGCCTCCTGTGGCACCATGGGATCTTGACGTGGTGTTGCAGTTCCTTCAATCGGATTGGTTTGAACCTCTCCAGGAGATAGAGTTGAAGATTTTCACTTGAAAAGTGGTCATTCTGTTGGCCTTGGCATCCGCAAGGAGAGTGTCTGAGTTAGGGGCCTTGTCTCACAAGAACCCTTACTTGATTTTCCATGAAGATAGGGCGGAGTTAAGAACTCGTCAGAAATTTCTTCCAAGGGTGGTTCCTTTTTTCCATATAGACCAACCTATTGTGGTGTCAGTGGCTACTGGCACTTTCGCTGCTTCAAAGTCTCTGAATGTGGTCAGGGCTTTGAGAATGTATGTCGCGAGAACAGCTCGGATACGGAAAACAGAGGCTCTGTTTGTCCTGTGTGCTTCCAACAAGATTGGGTATCCTGCTTCTAATCAGACTATTGCGCGCTGGATCAGTGGTACGATTCAGCACGTTCATTCCACGGCAGGATTGCCGGTTCCAAATTCGGTGAATGCCCATTCTGCTAGAAAGGTGGGCTTATCCTGGGAGGCTGCCCGGGGGGGTCTCGGCTTTGCAACTTTGCTGAGCAGTTACTTGGTCAGGGGCAAACACGTTTGCTAAGTTTTACAAGTTTGAAACCTTGGCCGATGAGGACCTACAGTTTGGTCAATCGGTGCTGCAGGGTTATCCGCACTCTCCCGCCCGTACTGGAGCTTTGGTATAACCCCATGGTACTGAAGTGGACCCCAGCATCCTCTAGGACGTATGAGAAAACAGGATTTTAATACCTACCGGTAAATCCTTTTCTCCTAGTCCGTAGAAGATGCTGGGCACCCAACCCAGTGCGTACTTTACCTGCAGTTGTTATTTTGTTTGAAAATGTTTTCAGCACGTTTGCTGTAATGTTCACGCTGTTGGCATGTGTTTTGTTGAATACCATGTTGTGCGGCATGGTTGAAGTGTGAGCTGGTGTAAATCTCACCGTTAACTTTAAAGTAAATCCTTTCCTCGAAATGTCCGTCTCCCTGTGCCAGTTCCTATACTGAGGTCCGGAGGAAGGGCATAGAGGGAGGAGCCAGTTCACACTCTAGAAAAGTCTTAAAGTGCCCATGGCTCCTGCAGAACCGTCTATACCCCATGGTACTGAAGTGGACCCCAGCATCCTCTAGGAGATATGAGAAAGTAGGTTAAACTGTAAGAGGAACCAGATCATCTACATGTGACTAGTACCTGGTAAATAGGACAACCTAATTACCATTAGAGAGGCCAAGTCATGTGCTATTCATTACTCTCCGAATGTACAATCAGTTCAACTTTTCACTATTCAAGTCCAGCTGCATGACCACTCTGTCTGCATTTCTTGATTTCTACATGATTGCAAACTCTAGCAGATATCCTGTGAGAATACCAGTGAAGGTGTTATGACATTGTTCAAGTCATGGGTTTGGCTCACTGCACAGGATATAGGAGAGATGATGGGCCGTGACTTTTATCATACTTATTTTTATGCATCTATCTGTACTAGGCACATAGCTGAACACATAATGGATACCATAGAGGTAACTACAGGTGTGCAACCAATGGCACTGCTCACAGCGCAAGGGCTCTGTGGGTGGCACTTTCGTTGCCGCACAGCCCTTGCTTCTAACTAATGGGGTGACTTCTAATGGCAATAGTAACCTGTGGCGAGTGAAGAGCGCCTGCGAGGGAACACGTTTTAATGTTCTGAACAAGTGTAATGATATTCTAGAGCAGTTCAGCTACAGTATGCTAATCGGGTGGGTCCCATGTTCCGAACTTTAAGTGGTACTGAAGTGGACCCCAGCATCCTCTACGGACTAGAAGAAAAGGATTTACCGGTCGGTATTAAAATCCTGTTTTTTATTTTTAGCTGTTTTGTTTTTTGTTCTATTTAAGAATTTGTTTATTAGGGGGATCAGAACACAATACAGTAATACAACTGTCAAAATCCAAATAAGTAAAAGCAAGTGCATAAATTCGGAAAATACAATGTAGACAGCATTTTGAATATGATCCTGTCACAACTGAGGGCTGATGTCGGTAGCTAGAGGCCTCAGTTGTAGGGGCTATTGGGTACGTGAATTTAGGAGGCAGGAGGGGACTCCTAGACATGTGCTGAGCTTGTAGTACTAATTGCCCGAAGGCGTGACCACGACAATCAGGAAGTGTCTTTGAGGGTTTTTATTCAATCATAAGAATGTGCAACCAAACAATAACAGTCACAAGTGAGTCTCTGAAACACCACTGGTAATGACCAGTAATCCGGAGTATAACTAGGAGTGCTAATAACACTTAGAAATGCAGGTGGAGTAAAGAGTGATGCTGGGGATCGTAGATAAAGCGTGAGCGATGCTAGGGATCGCAGGTAAAGTTTGAGTGATGCTAGGGAAGGATCGTAGGTAAAGCTTGAGTGATGCTAGGGATCGCAGGTAGATACTCCACTATTAGAGTGAGTAATGGAGACAGGAGGCTACTAGAGAGTGGCTGCTGGAAGCCGGAGACATACACTCTGCTAGCGCTAGGTGCGGGAACTAGAGAGTCAGGTTGCACCACAGAGCCTCAGCACCGGAGAACTGGAGCTGCACCGCAGAGGGTAACCACCAGGGAGTCAGGCTGTACTGCAGGGAGCGTTCACAGGAGAGTCCTTAGTGAAGCTGCATACTGGAACGCTGGAAAGACAATGGAAGCACTGACAACCCTCTGGGTGCAGAGACAGGATATTTATACCTGCTCAATAGCAGGGATTGGCTGACAATTAGGTGTAGACTCCAGCAGCACTGTGGATAGGTCAAAGGTGTATCATGTGATTAGATCCAAAATGGCTGCACCCATTGACTGAGACTGAAGGGGAACAGCACTCAGAGACCATGTGTCAAACGGTAAAGGCGGCAGGAGCCGCAACAGCAGAAAATCCATGCGCGCACAGCGGCCACAGGGATGACAGCGGCGGCCGCGGCACATAGAGGACGTACATCCAGTGGGGAACCACAGGCGCGGCAGTGACGGCTGCGGCGGGGCTGAGAGCGCCACACCACCGCAAGTGAGTACACTGAGGAGGCCGCTGAACCAGCGCTGCAGGCCATAAGCAAGAGATGTAAACCAAAACATAGCTATAGCCCGGCCCCGGCTCACTGAGCCAACCTCAGGAGACACCTAACAGGCAGGAAACGGCGTCCAGTTACCCGGACCGTGACAGATCCATTTTAACAATTTAAATAGAAAGGAAAAGATAGAGAGAGAGAGGAAGAAAGAAAAGAGAGAGAAGAAAAAGAAAGGATAGAAGTTATAACGAAGTTGCCGTTTAACCTACTTTTATAAGTTATTCTGTTTGTGGAGCAGACACAAAGCCAGCTAAATAATCTTTCTATGACTCTGTAGATATAGATATATTGGGGCATATTATAAATTATGTTCTTCTGATGTTAGGTTGTTATTCTTCCCCACACAGATTAGTAGAATGTTAAATCCTCCCAGGAAGCCTGAGGGTGGCCTATGGGCTTGTGTTCATTAAAATGTACATCACTTTCTTTAAATGTGCACCCCTTATGATGTCCTTTCATTAAAATGTACATCCCTTATGATGTGCTGTGTGCATGAAATGCATAAAGGCCTTTGTCTATGTCTGCATATAGATTACTTTGAGGACGTTCTTTTGTCACCAACACAGCAGGGAGTATTCAACCACCCATCTAACCAAAAGTTGTATTCAGACTTCAAACAGGAACAAAGACCAAAACTACATGTTATCTACTTTGATATAAAAGTAATATTTCTACAGTAGCTAGGAGATTATAAATATACCCTTATGTCTGTGAATGACATTGTTCACATACATATCACTGGTACACACTGGTCAAAGGACCATTGATATAACGGCTGATATATTGGCCAATGTATTAGCGACCTTAAGCATTGTACTCCCTTTATGTAAATAAAGTGTTCCTTTATTTGTCTATTTCGTATACGCTCCAGAAGCCAATCTCTGAGGAAGCTATTATATCGCTAAGTTTATGCTATAACTAGTATTGACTGCTAGAAGCTTGCATTGACTGAGTGCTTGCACATAGCGATGCAGTGTAGGAGGTGCTGTTGGCAGTACTTGTCAATTATGAATTATCTAAATTACTTTCATTTGCAGCTTCCCCTCCTTTTGAAGCCCAACATCTCCTGACAGCCCCTGTCTCCTACCCCCACCCTTTTGTCACTAATACCTATACAGCATTCATGGACTTGACTTGATAGCTCTTTGTTGTTCAGTCACACTGTTACATTTAGGGATGCTGATGTCCCCAGGATTCAAACCCGTTGCCTATGGCACTGCAGTCAGACACTCCGTTCATTGAGCTATCTGCCCTTGCATAGAAAGCTAGAGAATTCCAAGCTGGAGAGTTTTAACCCTTAATATACCAAGCCTACCTCATCAACGTACTTTACCAAGCTGGGGTCTTCAGAGGACTCCATGGTTTTTTGTCTAAATTCTCAACTGTTTGATGTGGTAAATTACTAAAATTATGTTTTTGGGGTTTCTGAAGGAATACGTTCTAGTAAGGGTACGACAGCATAAAATATTTTGTTTACTTATTTCAAGAGTAGTTTGCCAGTAAAAGCCATATATTCTTCATTACAGTGTGTACATTTTTACATCCGATTGGATACTGTATATTCTTGTAAAAAGGTTATATCATTTTACTATGGAACAATACATCACTATTCATGTGTTGCCATCGCTACAGTCCTTAGCACGTCACAGTAGTGGTTGTTTTCCTGTGTTTCTCACATATAAAACGTTCTGCATTTGTAACGTAGTATAGTTTTTTTATTTACATTTTTGTGAAAGAACACTTTATAAGCCTAATTACACAGTATTTATCTTAATCCGAAGCAGGACACATAGAAAAATCAGGAGTAAAATAGTTGTTATAGATACGGCAGGATCACAAAAAATAACATTCTGGGGTCCTCAGAAGACCCCCCTTGGTATACTAAGGGTTAACTATTTGAAGCTTACCTTGTACTTTGTGAAGGAGTGAACATCGTTACAGCTGGTTAGATCCATGTAGTATGTGGCTACAAGGAATTGGATGTGTGGCTGCATATTGCATGGATCTGCTTGATTATGGTGCTGGTTAGCTTCATATAGTTAGAAATCTTATAGTTTTTATGTGGGATCAAGTGCCTCAGTGGTTATGGTGTTTGGCTGGGATGCAGCAGGTTGTGGGTGTGAGTCCTGGGGGTGGCAGTATATTAAAATGTGTTATTTAATGAGGGTTATTGTGGCTGAAGGGCATCAAGCTCTCAGATTGAGTGTATGAATGTGGTATAAAGAAGATTTCTTGCAATGTTCTATAAATGTGTGTGTAAAATATATATATATATATATATATATATATATACACATAGTATACATACATCATACAAACACACATATATATTTATATGTATCCCTGATTGGTACTCTGACTATGGCTCTGACCATAGTCAGTGTACCAATCAGGGATACCACTGGGGTTCCAGTTAGGGTGATACAGTTATTGGCTCTGCCAGGAGGCAGCTGTAAGTGTTCCATCATTCCAACGTTGTTTAGATGACAAAGCCTAAACAAGGCACAGTATGCTAGAAGCATCAGAATCAATAACCACTTTGAGATTTGATAGATTGCAGTTTATTACATTTCTTGAAAACCATTTGTACATGCTTTTCGTTATATTTTTATCCTTCATTCAAACATTGGGGCTGCTTCATGTTTGTAAGTAAAGAAAAAAAAGCAAGTAACTGTATCTGGAACAAACCATGTTGCCATGCAAGGGGAGCTAATACATTTTGTAATTTTTTTCTGTGCAGGGTAAATACTGGCTGCTTTTGCATATAGCCCACAAGTGTTAGACAGCTTTATTTTTACACTCCAATTCAGCTTTTAGCTTGAACACTGTTCCCCCCTCTGCCCTACCCCCTAAGCTTCCCTTTCCGCAGCATAACCCTAACCCTCCCCCCTTAGTGCTTAAACCCAACCCCCTTCCCCCCCAGTCATGCCTAACTCTAACCATCCCAACCAGCTAAGCCCCCCCCCCCCCCCCCCAACCAGCGCAGCCAAACCCTAACCCACCAGGTGGCACCTAAGCCTAACCCGCCCGCTATACTACAGGATTCTGGTGTCGGCATTCTGACGGCTGTCGGTATTCCAGCGTCGGCATTCTGATTGCCAGGGTCCCAACAGCCAGCATCTTGACCACATCCAGTCTGAGGCTTTCTTGCTAACCAAATGCTATGATTGATCTCTGGGTACTTTTTGTTTTTTTGCAAGGACAACATTTCTTTAGACCCACCAGCAACATCTAAGTTACTTGGAACTGTTCTTTGAGGTACAACTCTCGATTTAGAAGTGTATACCTATGGTGTAGTAGAAACACAGATGAAAGACACAGCAAAATTACTTGGCACCTTAAGGCACTTAGGATGAGATGTACAGTATCAAGCAGCAGTGTAAAGAGTGGAGATGTTGCCTATAGCAACCAAACAGCTTTGAGATATTGTAGCACTAAGATGATTGTTTGCTATGGGTAACACTACTTGATACATCTCTTCCTTTGTTAGTGAATAATCTGACCTTTTCACTGTATATATGGGCAATTCCAACCAAAAGTGGACATGGGTCATGAAAGAAAAAGTTGGAATATTAAAAAAAATAATTTCCCAGTACATCAGTCATAGTCTATAGTAGTTAAAAATGGGTTGGTAACAATGTGTCACATGACATGCTGCCATTTTGTCTTATTTCAGTAATGGCTACCAGGCATCATGCAGACACTGATTGTGACCATTGATTATCTATTGCTGTTTTCTGAAAACAAAAGGTAAAAAACTAGGATTATTGTAGTTTATAGCAAAAGTTGAAGCTATGTACTGTCAGAAATTATATGTTGATAATGAGTGTTTCATGTGGTTTTATGTTAGTCAAAGAGTTAAAACAAAGAGTATGAGATATGGTACCCATCTGAAAACATTGGGGCAGATGTATTAAGCCTGGAGAAGGCATAAAGAAGTGATAAAGCGGTGATAAGTGCAAGGTGATAACACACCAGCCAGTCAGCTCATAACTGTCAATTTACATATTGGAGCTGATTGGCTGCTGCGTTATCACTAGAGATGTGCACCGGAAATTTTTCGGGTTTTGTGTTTTGGTTTTGGATTTGGTTCCGCGGCCGTGTTTTTGATTCGGACGCATTTTGGCAAAACCTCCCTGAAAATTTTTTGTCGGATTCGGGTGTGTTTTGGATTCGGGTGTTTTTTTTTCAAAAACCCCTCAAAAACAGCTTAAATAATAGAATTTGGGGGTAATTTTTATCCTATAGTATTATTAACCTCAATAACCACAATTTCCACTCATTTCCAGTCTATTCTGAACACCTCACACCTCACAATACTATTTTTAGTCCTAAAATTTGCACAGAGGTCGCTGGATGACTAAGCAAAGTGACCCAAGAGGGCGTCACAAACACCTGGCCCATCTAGGAGTGGCACTGCAGTGTCAGACAGGATGGCACTTAAATAAATTGGCCCCAAACAGCACATGATGCAAAGAAAAGAGAAAAAGAGGTGCACTGTGGTCGCTGGACGGCTAAGCTAAGCGACACAAACACCTCAATATCACAGGAATTATTCGTTCTAATCAATGGTATTATTGGTCCAAATCACTGGAAGAAAATGACCAAATCACTGGAATTATTCGTTTTAATCAATGGTATTATTGGTCCAAATCACTGGAAGAAAATGACAAAATCACTGGAATTATTCGTTCTAATCAATGGTATTATTGGTCCAAATCACTGGAAGAAAATGACAAAATCACTGGAATTATTCGTAAACATTTGTAGAAAGTCGCTGCTTTCTGATTACAGAAATGCTCAGATATTTCTGCGAATCCACAATCCCTTCCCAGAGGAAAAAAAAATTGAGAAACCGTTGTTTGAGAACGTTTGTTCTCTTTCCCTTACAAAGGAACAAACCACTTTCCAAGAAGACTGATGTTTTGGGGATTATGGAGACATAATGTTTTTGAATATAAATCCCAAAGCAGGTGGTGTATTAGAGCAAAAGAGTGCAAGAGACTAGCCATGCAGTTTCTGAAATATTGGCCCTCATTCCGAGTTGTTCGCTCGCAAGGCGAATGTAGCAGAGTTACACACGCTAAGCCGCCGCCTACTGGGAGTGAATCTTAGCTTCTTAAAATTGCGACCGACGTACGCGCAATATTGCGATTACAAACGAGTTAGCAGTTTCAGAGTAGCTCCAGACTTACTCTGCCTGTGCGATCATTTCAGTGCTTGTCGTTCCTGGTTGACGTCACAAACACACCCAGCGTTCGCCCAGGCACTCCCACCGTTTCTCCGGCCACTCCTGCGTTTTTTCCGGAAACGGTAGCGTTTTCAGCCACACGCCCCTGAAACGCCGTGTTTCCGCCCAGTAACACCCATTTCCTGTCAATCACATTACGATCGCCGGAGCGAAGAAAAAGCCGTGAGTAAAAATACTTTCATCATAGTAAAGTTACTTGGCGCAGTCGCAGTGCGAACATTGCGCATGCGTACTAAGCGGATTTTCACTGCGATGCGATGAAAAATACCGAGCGAACAACTCGGAATGAGGGCCATTATGACAAAATGTTACTGTATTTCATAAGCACTCATTCCTAACTCTGCTAAGTACTGTTTGGTATACTGTATCTGGCTTTCATGAGGTAGTTGTCCATTATTTCAGCTTCCATTGATCTTTTTGAAAGCGGTAGAAGCTATCGATTCTTTTTTCCCCCCCTATTTTTAATTTTCTCCTGCATAGCCCAGTAAAATGTTGCAATGTTAAGTATTGACTTGTGCCTTCTGGGGGTCCACTTCTTTACCAAACCCAGCCAAATCTCATCCTAACCCTCTGTTCCACATTCTTTATGTACCCCATCTGTGTCACCCATGTCTGTCTACCCCTCCCCTTTAGATTGTAAGCTCTCACGAGCAGGGCCCTCTTCCCTCATGTGCTTATCCTTTGTTTTACTTTAATAATCTTCAACTGTACCACATCCAGCAGTCTTCTGCCACCTGATACTTATTCCAGTGTCATCTGCTGATGTAACTATGTTTATTTACCCTGTACTTGTCCTATACTGTCATCAACTGTAAATTGCTGTTTTCCTGTTTGATTATTTATGTACTCTGTAATTGGGCGCTGCAGAACCCTTGTGGCGCCATATAAATAAAGGATAATAATAATAATAATAATATAGGGTGTATAATCCCCAGGTGTATCTCACACATCACACAGTACAGTATATAGGGTGTATAATCCCCAGGTGTATCTCACACATCGCTCAGTACAGATTACAGGATGTATAATCACCAGGTGTATAACACACATCGCACAGTACAGTATATAGGGTGTATAATCCCCAGGTGTATCTCACACATCACTCAGTACAGTATATAGGGTGTATAATCCCCAAGTGTATCTCACACATCACACAGTACAGTATATAGGGTGTACAATCCCCAGGTGTATCTCACACATCACACAGTACAGTATATAGGGTGTATAATCCCAAGGTGTATCTCACACATCACTCAGTACAGATTACAGGATGTTTAATCACCAGGTGTATAACAGACATTGCACAGTACAGTATATAGGGTGTATAATCCCAAGGTGTATCTCACACATCGCTCAGTACAGTATACAGGGTGTAAAATCACCAGGTGTATAACACACGTCGCACAGTACAGTATACATACTGGTCACAACAATGCAGCAGATTTTGAGCACTGATCAGGATACTAGAAGTGACACAGAGCTGCAAGATACAGCAATGGCCTACTGTACTGTACTATATGTATACTGCTGGTCACCAAAATGCTGCACTGTCCTACTATATACTGCTCACAATAATGCAGCACAGAGATAGTATACTTGACACAGAGCTGCAAGATACAGCAATGGCCTACTGTACTGTATTATATGTATACTGCTGGTCACCAAAATGCTGCACTGTCCTACTATATACTGCTCACAATAATGCAGCACAGAGATAGTATACTTGACACAGAGCTGCAAGATAGAGCAATGGCCTACTGTACTGTACTACTATAATTATATACTGGTGGTCCCCAGTCCCCACAATGCAGCACACTGAGAACAGATTTTTGCAGCACACTGAGCACAGATATGGAGCGTTTTCAGGCAGAGAACGTAGATATTTTCAGCACACTGAGCACAGATATTTGCAGCACACTGAGCACAGATTACGGAGCTTTTCAGGGAGAGAACGCAGCCACGTCCTCTCCGTTCAATCTCCAATGCACGAGTGAAAATGGCGGCAACGCGCGGCTCTTTATATAGAATACGAATCTTGCAAGAATCCGACAGCGGGATGATGACGTTCGGGCGCGTTCGGGTTAACCGAGCAAGGCGGGAAGATCCGAGGCTGCCTCGGAACCGTGTAAAATAGGTGAAGTTCGGGGGGGTTCGGGTCTCGGAGAACTGAACCCGCTCATCTTTAGTTATCAATTGAGCTTATCAGTGCTTTATTACTTCTCCAGGCTTAATACATCTGCCCCAATGTTAGAAAAGTAAATGACCCTGTACCAGTTAATGCAAGGGGCCTTTTGTTCCTTTCCTGATTATTGTATTTGATGGTTACGTCTGTGACGATTTTCGGGTTACATCCGTTACACATACATTCCATTAAATATTGTCAAGGTAATATGAATGACTTTCCTGAGGACTTCCGTTTCCGGCCGCCTGATGGAAGCTGCTGAGCTAAAGAGCTCTGCGATACCGCCTGCTCATCAGCCCTTTTTCAAGGCTTTTTAGCCTCCTGCTGTGTGCCCCAACCACCCGAGCACGTCAGGCTCCTGCTCCGCTGCATGGAAAGGTATTTTCCAGTCATGCCCCAGCAGTAAAGCACATGCTCAAAAGGAGAGTGAGAGGCGCCGCACCCAGACAAAGATGGCGCAGGACGCTGTCTCACAGCACCGCCAGCCAGACATAGCCCCTCTCTCCCAGGAGGACGATTCTCACAGGGCTGACACTGATGATCTCTCAGATGGCGACTCAATCCTTGATTCCCCTGCTGCCTCTGACAAGGTACAGCTCCCCGCAGAGGTGCAGGTAACACACAGGGTTATGATAACCACTATTAAGGCAGCCACTAGTCCTATGTTTAAGGAACAAACGGCAGACATTAATAAATCTTACACAGCTCACACAGAGAATGCTGGGGGTGGAACAACGTTTAGGGGAGACATTTGCAGATGTTGCAAACCTCAAAAAATTTACCTCTCAGAATACTAAAGACATATTACAACTCCATTACAAAATACAAGATTTGGAAAATTAATCCATGAGAGGGAATGTAAGGATCATAGGTTTGCCGGAGTCTATAAAGGGTCAGGACCTATTTGATTTCATAAAGAAGTCCCTGCCTGAATTATTGCAAGTACAGGATAGGTGCAATGATCTAATTATTGAAAGGGCCCAAAGGTTAAGCCCAGTGCGGCCACAGGAGGGAGCTAGACCCTGGGCAGTAATCTTTAAGTCACTTATACCCCTTTTCCACCTACGAGCACGGGTCGCAGCCGGCTCCCGTTTATACTAAAACCCTACCTGGATCATTCCCGTGTCCTACTCAGGTAGATAGCCGGGTAGGATTCACGGGTCACTTGACCCGGGTTTTGCGGGGGGACCCTTTTCCGCTTGCAAAAAACACGGGTAAATGCGCGCCCCCGTGCATTTACCCGTGTTTTTTTAGCTAGTGGAAAAGGGGTATAAATTTCTTACACAAAGAGCTGCTGTGGTTTGCATCACTTAAATTCAAACAATTGGCCTAGGACGGCCATAAGATTTAAATTTTTCAGGACTATTCAGCAGAATTATGTAAAGCCAGATGAGATTTTGCAGCTCTCTGTTCACGTCTCATTCAAGAAAATAGAAAATTTGCTCTACTCTACCCGGCTCGGCTGCGTTTATACAATGGCTCATCCTTTAGAAGATTTTCTCCCCTGATGCCGAAGCATACCTTAAGGAATCATCTGAAGCTGACCATTTCCTTTCCAGGATGTCTGATAGTGAATGATATTCATACCTTTTGCATAACGTCTCTCACCACGTTTTTTTCTGATTAAGGGGTCTATTTACTAAAGGCCCGTATTTACGGGCAGATCTAGGGAGAGATGTGTGCTGAGCGAACCGCTCAGCACACATCTCTCCCCAGGCTCAGCACAGCGCAATGTGTGCTGAGCGTGCGGGGGAAGCGCGGGGACGCTCATTTCACCCAGCGGGTGAAATGAGCGACCTGCTAGATTGAGCCTGCATGCAGGCCAATCTTGCACCAGCGATAGCGATGCGCGGGGCTGCGCATCGCTATCGCTGTAGGGGGTACACACGGAGTGATCATGCTTAAAATCTAAGCAATCTAGTCAGATTGCTTAGATTATCGCTCCGTGAGTACCCCCCTTAAGCCTTGGACAGAGATAAAGTCACCAGAGACAAAGTACCAGCCAATCGGCTCCTAACTACCATGTTATAGGCTGTGTTTGGACAGTTAGGAGCCGATTGGCAGCGACTTTATCTCCATCCAAGGCTTAGTAGTAGAGAGAGCACCACTTTCCGTCAAACTCAATCTGACAGGTCGACACGCCTCTAATTATGCAAATCAAGCCCTAACCACGCCCCTAATCACTCCTCCAACACTCCCACTTTTCCTCCCCTTCTGATGTTGTTTTATATGAAGTAAGCTTACAGAATGAGATATAAGCGTTGTTTAAACATTGCAAGGCCTCCTGCGTATTAACTCTTAGATGTTACATCAGTGTATATTATTTCCAATTGATTTGTGTGTTGTTAACTCTTAGTTGCACCAGTAAATGTTATATCCGGTTGATTTATAAAATTGTATAAACCATATAGCTTTAGTTCACCTTCTGTGACTGATAGTTGAACTCGAGCCTTGAGATTTGTTACAGATAGTTGAACTATTAATGGCCAGGCACTCAGATGGATGTGTGCATTAAGAGTTCACTATATGTGTATTTTGAGCTATGGTGTTTGTGACAGATTAGCAAACTAATGACCAGTACACATAGACGTGTAATTTGTTTTAATTAGTAGTTGACATAGAGATCTAGTTGTTCCTTATGATGTTTACGTTGTTACAGACAGATTGGTTAACTAATGACCAGTACACATAGACGTGTAATTTGTTTTAATTACAGAGAAGTAATATATTATTGATCAGTACACACAGACAAAACATTTTTGCTTTAATAAAAATTTGACATTGAGAACAGTTATCATTATTACAGATAAGATAGATCTTAGTGCTCCATGCAAACAAACAGTCCGTTTGTTTTAATTAAGAGTGTTCTATAGTATAGTGTATCTTTATTACGATTTGTGTATTTTTACAGACATTTGAATGATCCACGTAAACAGATACGTCTGGGTCATTTATTAAGAAATAGCACTAAAAAGTTTTATCTTTATTGTGACCGATCGTTGAACTTTGATTGCAAGCAGACATGACCAGACTTGTTTGGTTCATTAATTAAGGTCTATCAAGAGTGCTATGAGAACACGGGTTTGTAATTGACTGGTTGTCAGATGTAAAATGGCATACACGCTATGAATAATGATATATTAGCAATTAACAGCGGTTAGTTGTGAGAGAGAGAATACAGATTTAACTGCGCTGCAGTAACCCGACTGGTAATAAGCATAATACTTAATTGCCGGTTTATAGATGCTAACCTGGTGTATATCGCTGCATGCATACCACATATTACTGTGTATTAAACCATTTATATAGCTGCGCAACATATATTACTGTATATTACAGCGTGACATGTCCAGACCTGTATATTAACGAAAAAATATTTACACCAAATACCACATATTACTGTGTATTACAACGTGTATATCGCTGCATGCATACCATATATAACTGTGTATTAAATTGTTTATATCACTGCATAACATAGATTACTGTATATTACAACGTATATATCGCTGCATACATGCCATATGTTACTGTGTATTAAACAGTGTATATCGCTGCATACAGACCATATATTACTGTGTATTACAGCGTGTATAGCACTGTATACAAACCACATATTACTGTGTATTACAACGTGTATATCGCTGCATGCATACCACATATTACTGTGTATAAAACCGTTTATATAGCTGCGCACCATATATTACTGTATATTACATCGTGAGATGTCCAGACCTGTATATTAACGAAAAAAGATTCACACCATTTATATCATTGTATACATACCATATATAACTGTGTATTAAACCGTTTATATCGATGCATACCATAGATTACTGTATATTACATCATGACATGTACAAACCTGTATATTAACGAAAAAAAGATTTACACCAAATACCACATATTACTGTGTATTACAACGTGTATATCGCTGCATGCATACCAAATATAACTGTGTATTAAACTGTTTATATCGCTGCATAACATAGATTACTGTATATTGCAACGTATATATCGCTGCATACATGCCATATGTTACTGTGTATTAAACAGTGTATATCGCTGCGTACAGACCATATATTACTGTGTATTACAGCGTGTATAGCACTGTATACAGACCACATATTACTGTGTATTACAACATGTATATCCCTGCATGCATACCACATATTACTGTGTATTAAACGTTTATATAGCTGCGCACCATATATTACTGTATATTACATCGTGAGATGTCCAGACCTGTATATTAACGAAAAAAGATTCACACCATTTATATCATTGTATACATACCATATATAACTGTGTATTAAACCGTTTATATCGATGCATACCATAGATTACTGTATATTACATCGTGACATGTCCAAACGTATATTAACGAAAAAAAGATTTACACCAAATACCACATATTACTGTGTATTACAACGTGTATATCGCTGCATGCATACCACATATTACTGTGTATTACAACGTTTATATTAGAGATGAGCGGGTTCGGTTCCTCGGAATCCGAACCCGCCCGAACTTCAGGTTTTTTTACACGGGTCCGAGCAACTCGGATCTTCCCGCCTTGCTCGGTTAACCCGAGCGTGCCCGAACGTCATCATCACGCTGTCGGATTCTCGCGAGGCTCGGATTCTATCGCGAGACTCGGATTCTATATAAGGAGCCGCGCGTCGCCGCCATTTTCACACGTGCATTGAGATTGATAGGGAGAGGACGTGGCTGGCGTCCTCTCCGTTTAGAAATAGATAGGAGAGTGAGAGTGAGACACTTCATTTACTGGAGCTTAGGAGGAGTACTCAGAGAGTGCAGAATTTTGCTGATAGTAGTTAGTTAGTTATACTAGTGACTGACCAGTGAGACCACCAGTGCAGTTTTATTATTATTTAATATAATCCGTTCTCTGCCTGAAAAAAACGATACACAGTGACTCAGTCACATACCATATCTGTGCTCAGCCCAGTGTGCTGCATCATCTATGTATAATATCTGACTGTGCTCACACAGCTTAATTGTGGGGGAGACTGGGGAGCAGTTATAGGTTATAGCAGGAGCCAGGAGTACATATTAAACAGTGCACACTTTTGCTGCCAGAGTGCCACTGCCAGTGTGACTGACCAGTGACCTGACCACACTGACCACCAGTATATTGTGATTGTCTGCCTGAAAAAGTTAAACACTCGTCGTGTGACTTGTGTGGTGTTTTTTTATTCTATAAAAAACTCATTCTGCTGACAGACAGTGTCCAGCAGGTCCGTCATTATATAATATATACCTGTCCGGCTGCAGTAGTGATATATATATATTTTTTATATCATTATTTATCATCCAGTCTATACTAGCAGCAGACACAGTACGGTAGTTCACGGCTGTAGCTACCTCTGTGTCGGCACTCGGCAGTCCATCCATAATTGTATACCACCTACCCGTGTTTTTTTTTTCTTTCTTCTTTATACATACTACATCTCATTATCATCCAGTCTATATTAGCAGCAGACACAGTACAGTACGGTAGTCCACGGCTGTAGCTATCTCTGTGTCGGCACTCGGCAGTCCATCCATAATTGTATACCACCTACCCGTGGTTTTTTTTTTCTTTCTTCTTTATACATACTACATCTCATTATCAACCAGTCTATATTAGCAGCAGACACAGTACAGTACGGTAGTCCACGGCTGTAGCTACCTCTGTGTCGGCACTCGGCAGTCCATCCATAATTGTATACCACCTACCCGTGTTTTTTTTTTTCTTTCTTCTTTATACATACTACATCTCATTATCAACCAGTCTATATTAGCAGCAGACACAGTACAGTACGGTAGTCCACGGCTGTAGCTACCTCTGTGTCGGCACTCGGCAGTCCATCCATAATTGTATACCACCTACCCGTGGTTTTTTTTTCTTTCTTCTTTATACATACTACATCTCATTATCAACCAGTCTATATTAGCAGCAGACACAGTACAGTACGGTATTCCACGGCTGTAGCTACCTCTGTGTCGGCACTCGGCAGTCCATCCATAATTGTATACCACCTACCCGTGGTTTTTTTTTTCTTTCTTCTTTATACATACTACATCTCATTATCAACCAGTCTATATTAGCAGCAGACACAGTACAGTACGGTAGTCCACGGCTGTAGCTACCTCTGTGTCGGCACTCGGCAGTCCATCCATAATTGTATACCACCTACCCGTGGTTTTTTTTTTCTTTCTTCTTTATACATACTACATCTCATTATCAACCAGTCTATATTAGCAGCAGACACAGTACAGTAGTTCACGGCTGTAGCTACCTCTGTGTCGGCACTCGGCAGTCCATCCATAATTGTATACCACCTACCCGTGGTTTTTTTTTTCTTTCTTCTTTATACATACTACATCTCATTATCAACCAGTCTATATTAGCAGCAGACACAGTACAGTACGGTAGTCCACGGCTGTAGCTACCTCTGTGTCGGCACTCGGCAGTCCATCCATAATTGTATACCACCTACCCGTGTTTTTTTCTTTCTTTCTTCTTTATACATACTACATCTCATTATCATCCAGTCTATATTAGCATCAGACACAGTACAGTACGGTAGTCCACGGCTGTAGCTATCTCTGTGTCGGCACTCGGCAGTCCATCCATAATTGTATACCACCTACCCGTGTTTTTTTTTTCTTTCTTCTTTATACATACTACATCTCATTATCAACCAGTCTATATTAGCAGCAGACACAGTACGGTAGTCCACGGCTGTAGCTACCTCTGTGTCGGCACTCGGCAGTCCATCCATAATTGTATACCACCTACCCGTGGTTTTTTTTTTCTTTCTTCTTTATACATACTACATCTCATTATCAACCAGTCTATATTAGCAGCAGACACAGTACAGTATGGTAGTCCACGGCTGTAGCTACCTCTGTGTCGGCACTCGGCAGTCCATCCATAATTGTATACCACCTACCCGTGGTTTTTTTTTTCTTTCTTCTTTATACATACTACATCTCATTATCATCCAGTCTATATTAGCAGCAGACACAGTACAGTACGGTAGTCCACGGCTGTAGCTACCTCTGTGTCGGCACTCGGCAGTCCATCCATAATTGTATACCACCTACCCGTGGTTTTTTTTTTCTTTCTTCTTTATACATACTACATCTCATTATCAACCAGTCTATATTAGCAGCAGACACAGTACGGTAGTCCACGGCTGTAGCTACCTCTGTGTCGGCACTCGGCAGTCCATCCATAATTGTATACTAGTATCCATCCATCTCCATTGTTTACCTGAGGTGCCTTTTAGTTGTGCCTATTAAAATATGGAGAACAAAAATGTTGAGGTTCCAAAATTAGGGAAAGATCAAGATCCACTTCCACCTCGTGCTGAAGCTGCTGCCACTAGTCATGGCCGAGACGATGAAATGCCAGCAACGTCGTCTGCCAAGGCCGATGCCCAATGTCATAGTACAGAGCATGTCAAATCCAAAACACCAAATATCAGTAAAAAAAGGACTCCAAAACCTAAAATAAAATTGTCGGAGGAGAAGCGTAAACTTGCCAATATGCCATTTACCACACGGAGTGGCAAGGAACGGCAGAGGCCCTGGCCTATGTTCATGGCTAGTGGTTCAGCTTCACATGAGGATGGAAGCACTCAGCCTCTCGCTAGAAAACTGAAAAGACTCAAGCTGGCAAAAGCACCGCAAAGAACTGTGCGTTCTTCGAAATCCCAAATCCACAAGGAGAGTCCAATTGTGTCGGTTGCGATGCCTGACCTTCCCAACACTGGACGTGAAGAGCATGCGCCTTCCACCATTTGCACGCCCCCTGCAAGTGCTGGAAGGAGCACCCGCAGTCCAGTTCCTGATAGTCAGATTGAAGATGTCAGTGTTGAAGTACACCAGGATGAGGAGGATATGGGTGTTGCTGGCGCTGGGGAGGAAATTGACCAGGAGGATTCTGATGGTGAGGTGGTTTGTTTAAGTCAGGCACCCGGGGAGACACCTGTTGTCCGTGGGAGGAATATGGCCACTGACATGCCTGGTGAAAATACCAAAAAAATCAGCTCTTCGGTGTGGAAGTATTTCAACAGAAATGCGGACAACAGGTGTCAAGCCGTGTGTTGCCTTTGTCAAGCTGTAATAAGTAGGGGTAAGGACGTTAACCACCTCGGAACATCCTCCCTTATACGTCACCTGCAGCGCATTCATAATAAGTCAGTGACAAGTTCAAAAACTTTGGGCGACAGCGGAAGCAGTCCACTGACCAGTAAATCCCTTCCTCTTGTAACCAAGCTCACGCAAACCACCCCACCAACTCCCTCAGTGTCAATTTCCTCCTTCCCCAGGAATGCCAATAGTCCTGCAGGCCATGTCACTGGCAATTCTGACGAGTCCTCTCCTGCCTGGGATTCCTCCGATGCATCCTTGCGTGTAACGCCTACTGCTGCTGGCGCTGCTGTTGTTGCTGCTGGGAGTCGATGGTCATCCCAGAGGGGAAGTCGTAAGCCCACTTGTACTACTTCCAGTAAGCAATTGACTGTTCAACAGTCCTTTGCGAGGAAGATGAAATATCACAGCAGTCATCCTACTGCAAAGCGGATAACTGAGGCCTTGGCATCCTGGGTGGTGAGAAACGTGGTTCCGGTATCCATCATTACTGCAGAGCCAACTAGAGACTTGTTTGAGGTACTGTGTCCCCGGTACCAAATACCATCTAGGTTCCATTTCTCTAGGCAGGCGATACCGAAAATGTACACAGACCTCAGAAAAAGAGTCACCAGTGTCCTAAAAAATGCAGCTGTACCCAATGTCCACTTAACCACGGACATGTGGACAAGTGGAGCAGGGCAGGGTCAGGACTATATGACTGTGACAGCCCACTGGGTAGATGTATGGACTCCCGCCGCAAGAACAGCAGCGGCGGCACCAGTAGCAGCATCTCGCAAACGCCAACTCTTTCCTAGGCAGGCTACGCTTTGTATCACCGGTTTCCAGAATACGCACACAGCTGAAAACCTCTTACGGCAACTGAGGAAGATCATCGCGGAATGGCTTACCCCAATTGGACTCTCCTGTGGATTTGTGGCATCGGACAACGCCAGCAATATTGTGTGTGCATTAAATATGGGCAAATTCCAGCACGTCCCATGTTTTGCACATACCTTGAATTTGGTGGTGCAGAATTTTTTAAAAAACGACAGGGGCGTGCAAGAGATGCTGTCGGTGGCCAGAAGAATTGCGGGACACTTTCGGCGTACAGGCACCACGTACAGAAGACTGGAGCACCACCAAAAACGCCTGAACCTGCCCTGCCATCATCTGAAGCAAGAAGTGGTAACGAGGTGGAATTCAACCCTCTATATGCTTCAGAGGTTGGAGGAGCAGCAAAAGGCCATTCAAGCCTATACAATTGAGCACGATATAGGAGGTGGAATGCACCTGTCTCAAGCGCAGTGGAGAATGATTTCAACGTTGTGCAAGGTTCTGATGCCCTTTGAACTTGCCACACGTGAAGTCAGTTCAGACACTGCCAGCCAGAGTCAGGTCATTCCCCTCATCAGGCTTTTGCAGAAGAAGCTGGAGACATTGAAGGAGGAGCTAACACGGAGCGATTCCGCTAGGCATGTGGGACTTGTGGATGGAGCCCTTAATTCGCTTAACAAGGATTCACGGGTGGTCAATCTGTTGAAATCAGAGCACTACATTTTGGCCACCGTGCTCGATCCTAGATTTAAAGCCTACCTTGGATCTCTCTTTCCGGCAGACACAAGTCTGCTGGGGTTGAAAGACCTGCTGGTGAGAAAATTGTCAAGTCAAGCGGAACACGACCTGTCAACATCTCCTCCTTCACATTCTCCCGCAACTGGGGGTGCGAGGAAAAGGCTCAGAATTCCGAGCCCACCCGCTGGCGGTGATGCAGGGCAGTCTGGAGCGACTGCTGATGCTGACATCTGGTCCGGACTGAAGGACCTGACAACGATTACGGACATGTCGTCTACTGTCACTGCATATGATTCTCTCAACATTGAAAGAATGGTGGAGGATTATATGAGTGACCGCATCCAAGTAGGCACGTCACACAGTCCGTACTTATACTGGCAGGAAAAAGAGGCAATTTGGAGGCCCTTGCACAAACTGGCTTTATTCTACCTAAGTTGCCCTCCCACAAGTGTGTACTCCGAAAGAGTGTTTAGTGCCACCGCTCACCTTGTCAGCAATCGGCGTACGAGGTTACATCCAGAAAATGTGGAGAAGATGATGTTCATTAAAATGAATTATAATCAATTCCTCCGCGGAGACATTGACCAGCAGCAATTGCCTCCACAAAGTACACAGGGAGCTGAGATGGTGGATTCCAGTGGGGACGAATTGATAATCTGTGAGGAGGGGGATGTACACGGTGATATATCGGAGGATGATGATGAGGTGGACATCTTGCCTCTGTAGAGCCAGTTTGTGCAAGGAGAGATTAATTGCTTCTTTTTTGGTGGGGGTCCAAACCAACCCGTCATATCAGTCACAGTCGTGTGGCAGACCCTGTCACTGAAATGATGGGTTGGTTAAAGTGTGCATGTCCTGTTTATACAACATAAGGGTGGGTGGGAGGGCCCAAGGACAATTCCATCTTGCACCTCTTTTTTCTTTAATTTTTCTTTGCGTCATGTGCTGTTTGGGGAGTGTTTTTTGGAAGAGCCATCCTGCGTGACACTGCAGTGCCACTCCTAGATGGGCCCGGTGTTTGTGTCGGCCACTAGGGTCGCTTATCTCACTCACACAGCTACCTCATTGCGCCTCTTTTTTTCTTTGCGTCATGTGCTGTTTGGGGAGGGTTTTTTGGAAGGGACATCCTGCGTGACACTGCAGTGCCACTCCTAGATTGGCCCGGTGTTTGTGTCGGCCACTAGGGTCGCTTATCTTACTCACACAGCTACCTCATTGCGCCTCTTTTTTTCTTTGCGTCATGTGCTGTTTGGGGAGGGTTTTTTGGAAGGGACATCCTGCGTGACACTGCAGTGCCACTCCTAGATGGGCCCGGTGTTTGTGTCGGCCACTAGGGTCGCTTATCTTACTCACACAGCTACCTCATTGCGCCTCTTTTTTTCTTTGCGTCATGTGCTGTTTGGGGAGGGTTTTTTGGAAGGGACATCCTGCGTGACACTGCAGTGCCACTCCTAGATGGGCCCGGTGTTTGTGTCGGCCACTAGGGTCGCTTATCTTACTCACACAGCTACCTCATTGCGCCTCTTTTTTTCTTTGCGTCATGTGCTGTTTGGGGAGGGTTTTTTGGAAGGGACATCCTGCGTGACACTGCAGTGACACTCCTAGATGGGCCCGGTGTTTGTGTCGGCCACTAGGGTCGCTTATCTTACTCACACAGCTACCTCATTGCGCCTCTTTTTTTCTTTGCGTCATGTGCTGTTTGGGGAGGGTTTTTTGGAAGGGACATCCTGCGTGACACTGCAGTGCCACTCCTAGATGGGCCCGGTGTTTGTGTCGGCCACTAGGGTCGCTTATCTTACTCACACAGCTACCTCATTGCGCCTCTTTTTTTCTTTGCGTCATGTGCTGTTTGGGGAGGGTTTTTTGGAAGGGACATCCTGAGTGACACTGCAGTGACACTCCTAGATGGGCCCGGTGTTTGTGTCGGCCACTAGGGTCGCTTATCTTACTCACACAGCTACCTCATTGCGCCTCTTTTTTTCTTTGCGTCATGTGCTGTTTGGGGAGGGTTTTTTGGAAGGGACATCCTGCGTGACACTGCAGTGCCACTCCTAGATGGGCCCGGTGTTTGTGTCGGCCACTAGGGTCGCTTATCTTACTCACACAGCTACCTCATTGCGCCTCTTTTTTTCTTTGCGTCATGTGCTGTTTGGGGAGGGTTTTTTGGAAGGGACATCCTGCGTGACACTGCAGTGACACTCCTAGATGGGCCCGGTGTTTGTGTCGGCCACTAGGGTCGCTTATCTTACTCACACAGCTACCTCATTGCGCCTCTTTTTTTCTTTGCGTCATGTGCTGTTTGGGGAGGGTTTTTTGGAAGGGACATCCTGCGTGACACTGCAGTGACACTCCTAGATGGGCCCGGTGTTTGTGTCGGCCACTAGGGTCGCTTAGCTTAGTCATCCAGCGACCTCGGTGCAAATTTTAGGACTAAAAATAATATTGTGAGGTGTGAGGTATTCAGAATAGACTGAAAATGAGTGGAAATGATGGTTTTTGAGGTTAATAATACTTTGGGATCAAAATGACCCCCAAATTCTATGATTTAAGCTGTTTTTTAGGTTTTTTGGAAAAAAACACCCGAATCCAAAACACACCCGAATCCGACAAAAAAAATTCGGTTAGGTTTTGCCAAAACGCGGTCGAACCCAAAACACGGCCGCGGAACCGAACCCAAAACCAAAACACAAAACCCGAAAAATTTCCGGCGCTCATCTCTAGTTTATATAGCTGCACACCATATATTACCGTATATTACATCGTGACATATCCAGACCTGTATATTAACAAAAAAAAAGATTTTCACCAAATACCACATATTACTGTGTATTACAACGTGTATATCGCTGCATGCATACCACATATTACTGTGTATTAAACGTTTATATAGATGCACACCATATATTAATGTATATTACATCGTGACATGTCCAGACCTGTATATTAACGAAAATAGATTTACACCAAATACCACATATTACTGTGTATTACAACGTATATATATCGCTGCATACATGCCATATATAATTGTGTATTAAACCGTTTATTTCACTGCATAACATAGATTACTGTATATTACACCGTCTATATCACTGTATACAGACCGCATATTACTGTGTATTACAAAGTATATATCGCTGCATGCATATCACATATTACTGTGTATTACAACGTGTATATTGATGCATACATACCACATATTACTGTGTATTACAACGTGTATAAAAATGCTTACACCAACAATGTTGTCAGGCGGTGCTTAGTCAATTGGTAGCGCACTGTTACCCGCCTACCTCCTGTTCCCCGAGCTGTTTGCGCTTTCTCAAACTGGTTAATATTGTTACAGACTGTTACACCTTTACACGCAGGAATAACTGTGAGATTTTGTATGTTACACAGGTTTAATTCATGTTTTTTTACAGACATTTAAATTTAAAACATGTTTCAAACGTAGCCGATTATGCCTAGTCACGGTTCGGTTTCAATTATTTCTGCAAAATAATGTATGTTGGCTTTAATAAAAGCAGTTGTCTTAACAGACCGATCTATGTATTTTGGTAGGCCTTTCATATACGGCTCAACAACTTCTTTAATAATGTCATGTTTACATGTAGCACTGTGGCTCAAACCTTTAATGGGTTTTGACAAATATCCGGCATTTACACCCCGAATGTTCTCAACATCTTCCTGTATCTTACCCCATCAACGCATAAAATTGTATTTCAGCGTATTGGTCTACTTGTTCTGTATTTTGAATTCCAACAGCTATGTCGGTCGTCTGTGGTAAAAATATTGTGTGTTACTGCTACACAATCAACCGCTGTAGTATTACCACGAATTCCTGCAACAAATATTAACATTTCACCAGAACTATTCTGCTGTTCTTGTGTCATTGTCTCTATTTTGCTGTTACAGCGGCCCCGTTACTGACGCTTGATACAGTTTGTAACGCAATCCTAATCCGTTGAGGCGCATCATCTTCAGAATACGACAATTTCTTTTAAGATCGGTAAAATATTGAATTACAATCTTTGTCGTTCATTCTTGGTCGATGTGGTCTGCGTTTGTTCGGGTTGATACAGCCATGATGTATCCCCATAACCAATGGCCTAGCATTCTTCTTTAGGCTGTTATGTCCGATCGAGGGCATTGCAAATTGTTCGTTCACCGTTTCAGCGACGGTTGTGCGAATTGTTGTTTTGCCCAATTATGCTAGGACAGTGCATTAGCGCATCTGTAGCATTGCAACTTGGTAAGCTAATGTGATTGATAAATATGAATGGTATTGAATGTGAATTTAAAAAATCAAATCAACTCTAGGGAACAGGCTATATAATAGGTAGCATGTATCACCATCCCAAGGTTGTGATAATCTCCACGGCAATTCCACTGGATATTTATCCTATAATTTGGGTATAATTTTTAAACAAATAATACTATGTGATCATGTGCAATCTGCCTTTCTGCACCAGTATTATGTGTTCCAGAATCATAATATATATGATAAATATAAAGCGTTTAAATAAGATACCGTATTCTCACACTGACATACATATGAAAACCAATAATAAGCAGTTCCGGCTACTGTAATCCTTTACATGATGATTTTGGTATATACACATATACTACAGGTCACTACAAAGATATGAATCATGATATATAAGATCGCTAAACAAAACAAAAGAGAGCTGTAATGATTTTTGACTAACTAGTTAACTCAGTATACAGTAAACATATAGGTCCCTGTGTCATATAGATATGTGCTTGGCATAAATATTTCCAAACGTTTCTAAATCTAAGATGTTTCATGCATGTTGTACCACTAAATATTGTAAATAGAATATCAACATGACAGATGATATAACTGAATTTATCATGATGAATCTTATATATTCCTATATTTTACTAATGTAATACCCTTATGGGGTATAATTTTTAAGCAAATAATACTATGTGATCATGTGCAATCTTCCTATCTACACCAGTATTATGTGTTCCAGAATCATAATATATTTGATAAATATATATCGTTTAAATAAGACACAGATGAGTTAAATTGAATAGTAACAATACTCATATGTTATGTTGGTAATAATGTAACGGGCTATTTTAACATAACAGATCCTATTTAGGAAAATGATGACATGATATGCCTAGTGACCCAATAGTTATTAAAACTTTTTACTGTAAATATAATGTTTGTGCATGCATACCCCATGAGATATGTACTACTATTAAGCACAAACAAGCATATTGGCATTCTACTTTAGAGTAAAAGATTAGAATGGATCAAGGTAGCATAGCTTAAGGACTGATATAGGTTCAGCGGCCTCTTTGACAATCCATGTTATGGATATGAAGTAAACCCACCATTAATAAGCATTAAAAATGATACCAAGAATATGATTTTGACATATGGCCCCAGATTTTCAAATAAAGGATATGTAGTGTATCTCCTTATTTAATCCTAATGGAGTCATAGTATTCAACAGGCAAATGTATCTAGATTTTTTCTTTAGTGACTACTTAGTAATGTTACCACTACTTATCCCTAGCTCAACCTGTTCTAGATCATACATTTTTACCTTTTTGTGATTACTAGCGTGGAATTGTAGAAAGTGTCTCGCCAAACTTGTAATTTTCTTCATGTTGCTTATATCTCTTTGTGTATTTTTAATGATATATACATGATCCAATATTCGTTTTTAAAAAGCATCTTAGTCATGCCGATATATTTATAAACAAATGGGCCTGTTTGTGTGGATCATTCAAATGTCTGTAAAAATACACAAATCATAATAAAGATACACTATACTATAGAAGACTCTTAATTAAAACAAACGGACTGTTTGTTTGCATGGAGCACTAAGATCTATCTTATCTGTAATAATGATAACTGTTCTCAATGTCAAATTTTTATTAAAGCAAAAATGTTTTGTCTGTGTGTACTGATCAATAATATATTACTTCTCTGTAATTAAAACAAATTACATGTCTATGTGTACTGGTCATTAGTTAACCAATCTGTCTGTAACAACGTAAACATCGTAAGGAACAACTAGATCTCTATGTCAACTACTAATTAAAACAAATTGCACGTCTATGTGTACTGGTCATTAGTTTACTAATCTGTCTCAAACACCATAGCTTAAAATACACATATAGTGAACTCTTAATGCACACATCCGTCTGTGTGCCTGGCCATTAATAGTTCAACTATCTGTAACAAATCTCAAGGCTCGAGTTCAACTATCGGTCTCAGAAGGTGAACTAAAGCTATAAGGTTTATACAATTTTATAAATCAACCGGATATAACATTTACTGGTGCAACTAAGAGTTAACAACACACAAATCAATTGGAAATAATATACACTGATGTAACATCTAAGAGTTAATACGCAGGAGGCTTTGCAATGTTTAAACGACGCTTATATCTCATTCTGTAAGCTTATTTCATATAAAACAACATCAGAAGGGGAGGAAAAGTGGGAGTGTTGGAGGAGTGATTAGGGGCGTGGTTAGGGCGTGATTTGCATAATTAGAGGCGTGTTGACCTGTCAGATTGAGTTTGACAGAAAGTGGTGCTCTCTCTACTCTTAGTAAATAGACCCCTAAGTATCTTCATGTTAATGGATTCAGAGTTTTTTGTCTATGGGCCTTTGGAGACATGGTGAATTCCATTCTTTTCGATTTCAGAGGGTTTGCTTAGACTTTTGACAAGTATTGTAAAATAATTGGTAAATGTAAATAAGGGAGCACTAAAGTCATAATTTTCAACATGAATATGGCCTTAGTGGTAGGGTTGCGGTAAGAAAACCACTTCTACATGCTGCAAATGTATCAAAAAGGTACGCATGGGCTAAGAAGCATAAGGATTGGACTGAGGAACAGTGGAAGAGGGTGCTGTCGACCAACGAATCGAAATTTGAACTTTTTGTCTCGCATCGCCTGGCTTTTGTGCGTCGACGCCCAGGTGAGCACTTTCTCCCAGACTGTGTAGCGCCCAACAGTTAAGCATGGAGGAGGCAATGTGATGGTTTGGGGATGTTTAATGGGCAATCAAGTTGGTGACTTAGAACCGACAAAATAATGGATCAAAAGGTGTACCACAACATATTACTGCATCATGCGATTCCCTCCGGAAGGCGACTTGTGGGTCAGAACTTAATTTTCCAACAAGATAACGATCCAAAACATATGTCCAAGTTGTGTACTAATTATTTGCAAAAGAAAGTCGTAACAAAAATGGAATGGCCACCTCAATCGCCAGATGTTTCACCCATCAAGCTTTTGTGGGAAGAATTAGACAGGGAAGTCCGAAAACAGATGCCTACCAACACTGAGGGCCTCTGGGAGGCTCTCCACATCTGCTGGAGTTGAATGGATTGCCAAAAGCTGGAAAAATTAATAAATAGGATGCCAAGGATATGCAAAGCGCTTACCAAAGCTAAAGGTCGTCACTTCGATGAAAGCAGGCTACCTAAATAAACTTGCCTAAAAGTTAAAACAAGTATTTTTTTTTGTTTTCCTTATTGTTCAAACAGTTGTTCTTTTGTAAACAAAGCCAATAAAACAGGTTTTATTTCATTACTGTGCAGTTAACTTGAAAATTCCTTAAAATATACTGGTGTGGTCAGACTTTTGACAAGTACTGTATGTGGTGATATGACTCTAATATCCCTCGCTCAGCTAGATAGGCAAAAACTACCTAAATTGGGTGTCCCTGAACTTGCGGAAAAACTTGACCTACTAGATTCTTGGAGTATGCTGCACCCAATAGATAGGGAATATTCATGGCTGTCAGCAGCGAGAGGCACCATGTCTAGAATTGACTATATTTTAATGTCTATTTCCTTGTTGCCAAATATTTCTGGGGCAGAAATCGAGGCTATTACGATTTCTGATCACACAGTAGTGTGAGTTGAACTTTTTTTAGTGGCTCACAAAAAAGGAAATTTTATTAGGTGTCGCTGCCCCTTGACAAACTCTAACACTCTGAAAGGAGTTGTTCTTCAGGCTTGGGATAATTTTGAAACTGATAATTCTGACACCAGAGTAGCTAACCCGGTGCTCTTTTGGCAAGCGTTTAAGGCAACTATCCACGGGGTCATTATTTCACACACTACACCTTATAAGAAAAGAGATGTACTAGCCTATACATTAGTGCAGGGATAACTCACTTCTACTTTCCAAACATACAAATCAGATCCTACAAGAGAAGCTAATCTACAGGCTAGGAAAAAATTCAAGGGTATTTTTATTAAAATGGAAGCTTCATATACTTTTTCTAGGAACTTTAAGACACACAAATTTGCAAACAAGTCTAGTAAGTTATTGCCAAATTTACTAAGAGGTCACCGTGCCCCATCTATCATGTTTTCTCTGAAAAAAGGAGATGGTTCTCTGACCACATCGAATTCCCAAATAGCTGAGATACTGAAAGATTTTTATGGTACTTTATATTCTGCTCCTGCTGTATCTACTTCCAGTGACTTACAGTTCTGGGACACTTTACTATACCGCAATGATCGAAGACATTGGGTGATTCCTTGATAGGAACAATCACTGTTGATAAGGTCTCATCTGCCATCTCCCAATTTTAGGTAAAGCGCCCAACCCTGATGGCTTTACATCAGAATTCTATAAATTACTGGCCCCAAAGATTACGCCTGTTCTGGTTTTGATTTTTAATTCTATTCTAGAATCCCTTGACATCCCACTATATTACAATACCGCAACTATAAGAGTACTACTTAAACCAGATAGAAATCCCTCGGATCCTGGATTTTACAGGCCGATTTCCCTATTAAATATACAATACAAATTGCTAACTAAAATTTGAGCAAATTGATTGAAAATAGTACTACCTACTCTTATACATAATGACCAAACGGGCGTTGTTAAGGGTAGAAACCCTGTGGCGAACATCCATCGACTTCTTACTGCGGTATGTGGTTCCCAGTGCACCATGTCAGGCACACCTAAGGCAATTCTCTCCCTTGATGCCGCAAAGGCTTTTGACATGGTGCACTGGGGGCACCTCTATGACGCTTTATTCCATTTGTCTTTCCCACAAAAAGTCATATCGTTTTTACAAACTCTTTATACTAACCCATCATCCCAAATAATATGTAATGGGCTACTTTCAGATCCTTTCCCGATACTTAGAGGCACTAGGCTAGACCCTCTTCCCTCATGTGCTTATACTTTTCTTACTTTAATAATCCTCAACTGCCCAGATCCCACAGTTTTTTGACCACCTGGAACTTATCTCTATGTTTACTGGTGTAGTTATGCTTAGTTGCCCTGTACTTGTCCTATATTGTATTCAACTGTAAGTCACTGTTTTCCTATTTTTTATGTGCATTTGTACTCTGTAATTGGGCGCTGCGGAACCCTTGTGGCGCCATATAAATAAAGGATAATAATAATAAAAGGCTGCCCTCTCTCCCCTTTGCTGTCTATATTAGCACTTGAACCTCTGGCTTTATGCCAGTCCCCATTGTTTCAGGAAACTACAGTGGGTAGGAGAGATTTACGGATATCATTATTCGCTGACGATATGCTTCTTTTCCTCTCGAACCCCGAGCACTCTATACCTATAGCCTTAGATATAATTTCTAAGTTTGGTAGCATGTCTGGGTACAAAATCAATAATAAAAAATTGGAATAACTAATTTTGAATAGTAATATACCTGCTACAGTATCTCACACAAAATATATTGGCATTAATATACCAAACAAATTGAGTAACCTCTATGCTTTAAATTTGATCCCAGCTATTACAAAAATGGAAAAATCGTTTGAAAATTGGCATAATTTGCCACTATCCCTCCTGGAAAGACTTGAAGTATTCAAATCGGTTCTCTTACCTAGACTAACTTAGCTTATGCAAATGATCTTAAACTAACCACAAAAGATATTAAGCATATAATTAAAATTTTCTCTAAATTCATATGGAAATAAAAAAAACTTGAATTGCTTTGAAGAAGCTAAAGTGCCACAAGCAAGATGGGGGATTAAGTCTTAGAGATCTAACCCAATATTCAAGAGCATTTCTTTTTAGATTTGCCCTTGATTGGGTAATGGAATGTAGTGTGTACAGAGATTTCGACTTGTAGTGTGAAGTTTTCTCCCCTTATTCTCTGGAGGCTCTACTACAGACCCCGAGGTAACTAATTCCTAAATATATTTACACCAACTTACTATTTAGAGTGCTGTAAACGCTAATTGAACAGACAGAAAGTTAGAATGGATTGGATGCCAATTTGGGGAAACCCTGCCTTTTACGCCTGGGACTGAAAATCCAACGTGTCTTTGGCTTATTACAATGGGCCTCAAGGCTATATCTCAGGTATTTGACCCTGGTGGCAAAATAAAATAATTTAAAATTTTACGGTCAGAATCCAATCTCCCCAGTAATAGTCTATTTGCTCTCATGAAAGTTCAAATTATCCACTGTCTTTACCAATTATGTCAGGGAATTATATTTCTCAAGATCCACTGCAATCAATAGTTTCTAGTTATAATAACAATAAATACAAACCCAGATCTTTAGATATTAAATTATTGAAACCATCTTCATTAAAAATAAAAGAACAAGTACAAGCAACATGGAGGACTGACATACCGAGTTTGCCACATGACAATACTTTATTTAAATACTACGATTTAGTCCTTTGTACTGTACGTGCCGCTATTTTACAAGAAGTACATGTTAAAACGGTACACAGAGCCTCTGTTTCCCAGGGTCAAGGTTGGCATTATGCTAAAGGGGAAACAGGTCGCTGTCCGAAGTGTGGTGCATCTTTGGCATCTCTATTTAATGACCTTTGTTCCTGCAGAAAAGATATTGGTTTAAAATGATAAATTATTTGAACACTACCTTCACTTTGGCAGTAAGAAGAAAAAACAGACGGCTGCGCTGAATATCAGGAGGAAGATATAATGTACAGAGAGCCAACGTAAAAAATCACAATATTTATTAATAAAACATATAATAATTTATGTATCATATAAACCGGTTAATAATTTAAGAACATTCACTTGACGTGAACTGATGGTCTGTTGTAATAGCTCAGCTTTTATGGTGAAAAGTTCCGTGTTCCACTTGTTAAATAGTTGGTCAGTACCAGGTGTAATAATGGAATCCTAGTAGATTCAAGGTCCCACAGTTGAAATTGAAATTCAGTACCTTTCCAAATGGGCTGGTAAGAGCCGAGCGTCCTCGGCTTCAATGTCCTGCAGTGCCCATACACGCTATGCAGCGGAAAAGGAGAAGACCGTCTCTCTCACCACCCGGTCATAGCGGCGTGTGTGCTGAAGCCGCGGGTGCTGTGGACGGAGAGTGCAGCGGGGACCAAGGTGCACCTGGAAAATTTCACCTGAGCTTGGTACGGATAGGGGCGGGTCCTGACGCGTTTCGTCACGTTCACGTGACTTTCTCGAAGGTAGATGAACGTGAATGTGATGAAATGCGTCAGGACCCGCCCCTATCCGTACCAAGCTCAGGTGAAATTTTCCAGGTGCACCTTGGTCCCCGCTGCACTCTCCGTCCACAGCACCCGCGGCTTCAGCACACACGCTGCTACGACCGGGTGGTGAGAGAGACGGTCTTCTCCTTTTCCGCTGCATAGCGTGTATGGGCACTGCAGGACATTGAAGCCGAGGACGCTCGGCTCTTACCAGCCCATTTGGAAAGGTACTGAATTTCAATTTCAACTGTGGGACCTTGAATCTACTAGGATTCCATTATTACACCTGGTACTTACCAACTATTTAACAAGTGGAACACGGAACTTTTCACCATAAAAGCTGAGCTATTACAACAGACCATCAGTTCACGTCAAGTGAATGTTCTTAAATTATTAACCGGTTTATATGATACATAAATTATTATATGTTTTATTAATAAATATTGTGATTTTTTACGTTGGCTCTCTGTACATTATATCTTCCTCCTGATATTCAGCGCAGCCGTCTGTTTTTTCTTTATGCTATTTCCATAATACTACACATAGTATTCCGGCAAGCGCAGCCTATCAGGAATAGAAAATTGTGGTTATTCAACTTCATGAAATATTTATTGGTTTTTATTTTTTTGATGATTAGGCGCTCGTCTGTTGCAGTTTTTTGTCTTCACTTTGGCAGTGTCTTTGGACCCTAATCCATTGCTCTTTGCCAACTTTGATCCTTGGAACCTGGCTACCTCAACCAAACCATTGATACCTTTCTTGATAATCTTTGTGACAGTTGCAAAGGAAGTTATATTAAACTAATGGATAAACAAACATAATGCGACATTACGTGAAGTTGATGAACTCCTATTGAGATACATGTACTTTGACAGATATGACACGATATCTTACCCTCAACGGGTAATACCTAAATTCCTTAAAAAATGGGTTAACTTTATAGCTTCGAAACCCATAGATTTGCAAAATCAAATATATACTCTAATAGACGCTCCTAGACATTCAATTGGGTAAACCTACCTTGGATGGGAGATGGGGAATATGACATATTGCCAACCAAGGCTCCCCCAGAAATTAAATTGCCACTTATCTTCCATTAAGCCCCTCTTCAGTTCTGGCGCTATCCGCTCAGCAAGGTCTGCAAAGCAGGGAGGCGCCCTGCTGGAGAGGTGCTCTCCCCGCTCTGCAACCTTGCTGATGTGATCTGCCGCTGCTGGCTGCCAGCACCTGTCACACTGCGTGACAAACAGCCAGCAGCGGCTCCGGTATCATGAAGAGCGGAGCCCGTCTCCCCAGCTCTCTGCATCCTTTCTGATTAGGCGAGATCAAGGGGTAGTCCGGGTATGTACTGGACCACCTATTACTCATATCTCCATAATTTAAATAATCAACGTCCGTTGTCGCAGTCCACCTTGTGAAATCCAGGAAGACTACATTGCACTAGCAGAGCCCCATCCCGAGCTCCATCTGTGGCCTGTTTACATCAAAGGGATACAGTATATAGCTGTGGCACACAATCACCAGACAGATGCCTCTCCCTGAAGAAGAGAGGAGGCACTGCTTGGTAAGTGACAGGTGGCTCTCTGCATAGTCTGTATATGAAGTTTGTCAGGAACCCCACACTCAGATTTACTGAGTATTTGTTTATGTTAATGAAGTTGTTTTGTTTTTTAAAATTACATATTATATATATATTACAAGAGGAGCAGGTACAGCGCCGGTTAATCCACATGGAGTATAATCACATTAAAAGTCTGTGTATACAGATGGAATCAAAGCAGCTCAATTGGCGCTGAACAGCACTAGATCCTCCTTAGATAATTTCAGGATCGCTGCTCCCTTTCAATCAATCCGAATTCCCACGGAGGTGAGTATCTGTCAACAAAGCATATACAGGGGGCGCTCCATAGTGCAGGAAGTTTTTTTATTTTTTTAAAAACACACTCAGTACGTAAGGCAAATGTTAAAAATGCGCTCATACCAAACGGCAATCGCTGTGTGCTGATTACCACATGATTCCATAAACAATGACCAGGCAAAGCTGGAACAAGACTCAGAACAGTCGCGCTGGGATCCTCCACCCGCCAGCGGCCGTTTTCCTCGAGACTCGCGGGCAGGAACACACACATCTGTAACTGCTCCTTCAACAGCTGCACTGATCCCCGGCGTCACCAGACTCCACCCTAGCGCGTTTCGTCATCGACTTCGTCAGAGGGCTCTGTATATATATATTTATTTATTTATTTTTGGGGGGTTTTATATACACATACTTCAAAATAAAATTCAGAAGTATGTCTTGCGTACACACACCCTCACACTCCCTCTAACTCCCTGTCAGCGTCCCTGCCCTCACCCTCCCTCTATCTCCCCCTCAGCATCACTGCCCTCACCCTCCCTCTAACTCCCCACCAGCGTTCCTGCCCTCACACTCACTCTTACTCAATGTCCCTGCCTTCACCCTCCTTCTCACTTCCTGTCAGCGTCCCTGCCCTCACCCTCACTCTCCCTCTAATTCCCAATCAGCCTCCCTGCCCTAACACTTCCTATAACTCCCCTCAGTGTCCCTGGCCTCACCCTCCCTCTAACTCCCTGTTAGCGACCCTGCCCTCACACTCTCTCTAACTCCCTGTCAGCGTCACTTCCCTCGCCCTCCAACTCCCCCTCAGCATCACTGTCCCCACCCTCTCTCTCCTAACTCCCGCTCAGTCTCACTGCCATCACCCTCCCTTTAACTCCCCGTCAGCATCCCTGCCCTCACCCTCAAACTCCACCTCAGCATCACTGTCCTCACCATCAATCTCCCTCTAACTGCCACTCAGCATCACTGCCCTTACCCTCCCTGTAACTACCAAAATAGTGGGAGTAAGAAAGGGAAAGAGGGGAGGGAAATAGATGGGGAAGGGGGTGTCGAGATAGAGGAGAAAAAAAGAGAGAGAAAAAATAGCCTCAGTCAGTGCTGGGGAAAACACTGGACATTACATCTAACGTCACTACAACTAGTGTATTCTCTTAAGCTGGGTACACACCTGGCCGACGGATCAGCCATTGGTTTGATCTGCCAACCTTTCTGATGATTGGTAAGTGCATACACACTTACTAATCGTCTGCCCAATGTGTCATGTCTGACATCACAACTGGGCGGGCATTTAAATGTGCCCACCAAGTTTCGATGTTACTGCAGCAAGGAGCATAGGAACGAGTGAGTGCCATATTTTTTCCATTCCCCTGGTGACATGCAGCCCCGTATGTGCACATGTTAACCCTGTAGTTTTTTGTTGTTTTTTTAAATCCTTTATTTTAATTTTGCAAATTAAAACAATTTCCATATATTTCAGCATATATATCAAAAATAGAACTTTGACAGTAGTCTCATAGCATGATAACTGTAGTTACAGAGATGGCAACAAAGAAAAAAAAAGAAAAGAGGATACAGATATTCCATCATATGCTGTACATCGTTCAATATGAGACATAATATTTGAAGGAAAGAGCTACCTCGTAACAATATCACTTATTAACGTAGTAACTATACAAAATGTGAGGCAGCAAACATTTAGAAACAATTAGAAAGGGGAGGACAAGGGAAAAAGGGGGGGGGGGCAGTGGAAAAGGTCACAGATGTAGATCATTTGGAAGCCAGAGAGGAGGCATTAGCAACCTCCATCCTCAGTGTATAATCAGGGATGCGTAATCAGCATAGGTCTTAGTGGTCTTAAATTCTATCCAGTGAAGCCAAGTAGCTACATAGTCTGAGTATTTGTCTAAGGTGGCAGAGTAAACATCCTCCATATACATATAGAAATCAATGCGTTGGAACCACTCCCATATTGTCGGCGGGTTAACGGACCGCCACTGTACTGGGAGTACAGCTCTTGCCGCGTTATTTAAGTGCTTAAGGAGGGACTTCTTGTAGTGAGACAGGGGGATATTTGAGTGTGACAAAAGCCAAAAATCCGGACCCGTTGGCACTGGGCCTCCCAAAATCTCTATTGATAGTTCAATAACTGTGCTCCAGAAGGGGGCAATAGATGGGCAATCCCACCAAATGTGGATCAACGTGCCAGTATCCCTACCACAGCGCCAGCATAAAGGGGAAACTGAGGAGTAAAATTTATGTAAAAGAGACGGGCACCTGTACCATCTCGTCAGTAATTTGTATTGTGTTTCCACAACTTCCAAGCTAGTGGAGCATTGTGCCATAACCTTGCAATGTGTGTCCCAGTGGATCTTAATTCCCCGATGCGTCAAGTCTTTATCCCAAGCATCACAGACAAAAGGGACAGCAGGGAAGTAGCCCTGCAGAAGGATTTTGTAAATACCCAACACTACATGTGAGGGGGCCATCTCTTGATTGCACATAAAGGTCTATCGCTCCTCTCTGCGAGGTAATGAAGTGGTGTACCTGGAGGTAGAACCAATAATCCTTAGCAGGTATATCGCCCGCTGTCTGTATCTCAGAGAATGTTTTGAGTTTGCCATGTGCAAGCAAGTGAAATACCCTAGTCACACCTGCCCTCTCCCATCTAGAAGCAATCTTATTGGACCTTCCCGGGGGAGAACATCGGGTTATCGAAAATAGGCATAAGGGATGTTCGTTTATACGAGACTCCCATCCTATAACGAAGCGTCCGCCATAAAGCTAAAGTGGGCCCCACAGTGGGATGTAATGAGCGGCTAAATTTAGGAGACCAGGGCACTGCTTGTAAATTAAGAGTGGTGGAAGAAGTCTCCAGGTCGACCCACTGTTTCCTATATGGACTGGGGCGGGACCAATCTACAATCCTATGCAGTATTGTGGCATGATAGTATGCAGAAATCATAGGCAGTTGTTGTCCGCCTTGAGATTTCAGTCTAGACAGATGGCTATGTTTGAACCTAGGTTTCCGTCCGCCCCATATGAAGTGGCTTATCGCCTTGTGCGCTTCAGCTAAGAATTGGGGGGGAAGTTTCAAAGGGATGGTTTGAAAAAGATGTAACAGCCTGGGGAGAATATTCATTTTCTCTATATTTATACGGCCTAGCCATGAAAACCTCTGCGTGAGCCAATGCGCCATCTCCTGTCGCAGTTTGCGAAGAAGAGGGGTGTGGTTAATGGTAACTATAGTGTTGAGTGCCGAAGGGATTTGAATCCCTAAATATGTAATATGGGATTTTTGCCATGTGAATTGAAATGACTGCGACAAGAGAGAGGCCGTTGTAGGTGGGAGCGTAACATTCATTGCCATAGATTTGGAATAATTAATTTTAAAATTTGATAGGTTTCCGAACCGCGTGAATTCTTTCATAAGGTTGGGTAGAGAAATCAAAGGATTTGTTATGACTGCCAGTAAGTCATCTGCGAAGAGGGCCAAGCGATGGTTAACGTTGCCCACCTGCAGGCCCGCAATGTTAGGGTTGCATCTGATCGCACGGGCCAGAGCCTCCATACACAGGACAAAGATTAGAGGTGACAGCGGGCAGCCCTGGCGCGTGCCATTGGAAATTGGTATTGGTTCAGAGAGAACGCCATTCACCCTAACCTGAGCAGATGGAGCTCTATACAGTGAGAGAATCCTCTGTAAGAAAACATCTCCCAGACCCAGTCGTCTGAGCACCGCTTCCATAAAGTCCCAGTCCACCCGATCAAAGGCCTTCTCTGCGTCTGTGGAGAGGAGCATGAAGGGGGTGTCGGTTGCCTGTGCGTGCGCTATCAGATCAATGACTCTGATAGTGTTATCTCTTGCCTCTCTGCCCATAACAAAACCGACCTGATCAGAATGTACTATATCTGGTAATAATGGCCTAAGGCGATTAGCCATGAGTTTCGCAAATAGTTTGATATCTACATTCAGCAGCGATATCGGCCTATAGCTGGAAGGGAGTGTCGGATCTTTAGATTCTTTTGGTATGACAGTAATATGGGCACTCAGGGACTGGCCCGACAGAGGGACCGCTGATGATATGGCATTGCAGGCCTGCAGGAGAAGGGGGTTGAGCTTATCTTGAAAGGCTTTATAATATGTGACTGGGAAACCATCCGGCCCTAGGCTTTTGCCATTAGGAGATGACCCCATGGCGGCCAGTATTCTTCCTCAGTGAAGGGATCATCTAGGGCCTGAGCAACGCCTGTTGGAAGAGTCGGAAAAGTAATGTCATCTAAAAATTTCTGTATGTTATGTTTGTGATCCATGCGTGCAGATGATGTACGCGCGGAGGTCAGATTATATAAAGCCGAGTAATAAGTATGAAAAATCCCAGCTATCTCTGTATCAGAGGCATGGGACAAACCGTTAGCATCCGTGAGTTTAGATATATATGTTAAAGATCTCTGAGCCCTAAGAGCACGTGCCAGAAGTTTACCGGGTTTATTTCCCCACCGATGGTGTTTATGTCGACATTTACGAAATGCCCTGCGAGTACCATCGCTGAGCAAAGTATTAAGAGCTTGTCTCTCCGTTTGGAGTTCAACAAAAGTATCTGACGCTAACATGGATTTATGTGCCAATTCTAATTTTTTTATTTTCTCCAGTAGGGCGTTTCTACACTCAACCTTTTGTTTTTTCAGGTATGTGCCCAGCTGTATGCACTTACCTCTTATCACACACTTATGTACCTCCCATAATGTTACCGGGGAGACATCACCAGTCGCATTTAAAGAGATGTAATCCTCTATTGCCTTCTCAATCTGGGGTCGGCAAACAGGATCCCGAATAAGTTGTTCATTGAATCGCCAACGCCAGTGTTTAGGGGGTGGATGACGGAGAGAAAGTGTGAGTGTGACTGGGGCATGGTCTGATAGTGCGATTTGGCCGATGGTTGCATCAACCAATAGATCCAGATGGGCATGGCTCACGCAGAGGTAATCTATTCGGGAGTATGAGTTATGTGGGGATGAGTAAAAGGTAAAATCCCTATCTGAAGGGTGTAGAAGACGCCAAGTGTCACTGTCAACCAATTGAAAATCGTGTAAAACAGCTTTAAATCATTTGGATTCTCTAAGAGTAGTTCTTGGAGACCCAGAAGAGGAATCCAAGCGGGGTTCAAGGACCCAGTTAAAATCTCCTCCCACCACCAAAGTACCCACCAGGTTTTGCTCAACCAGCTCCAGTGAATCTCTAAGAAATCGGGTTTGGCCCTGGTTAGGAAGGTAGAGATTAACAAAAGTGAATGTCTGATGGGCTATGGTAGCTCTAACCAGAATCCCTCTTCCATCGCCTATTAACATTTCCGAGACATCCGTCAGTCTCAAATGCTTGGCAAAAAGAATGTCGACACCCCTAGCCTTTGCTCCGGAGTAATCGTTAAAGTAACCATTTAGGAAGTGGCGAGAGCGAAGACCTGGGGAAGCCCCTCTCTAGAAATGTGTTTCCTGTAAGAAAACAACCTCTGCCCCATCAGTATGTAAGGTGTGTAGTAAGCCTGACCTCTTTTCAGGGATATTTAAACCTTTCACATTGTAAGAAACAATTTTTAAGTTAGCCATAATGGAAGGAATGCAGGAACCAACTTACTGAACGATGTACCATAGCTATAGCTCCAGCATATTCTAGCACCAAGAATAACCTGAAATTGGTGGTGGCATGGGAGGGAAGGGGTGGGTGGGGAAACACATGAGGGAAGAGAGGAGGACACGGATAGCTTAACATAGACATAGAAAACAACATACAATAGCAACCTCTGCATTGAAAGCCATGGGTAAAAACTAAACATCCCATGGTCTAGGAAATGTACAGCAGAGAAGGGGGTCCAAAGGGTGATAACGGGTGCAACAATTCTTGATAATTGATTAAATGAGTATTTCAGAGGGATACGTCATGGGCAGGAAGGGGACGAGCGGAGAAAAAGAAAATAACCGCCATCTCCCATCTCTCCGCTCAACCCCACACAGCACACACGAAACTTCCCAGGCAAAGTACAAACAGAGCCTCTACTAGTGAGAGAACAGTAAGCATTCCCAAAGCAGTATAGGCCCATACATTAAATAAACAGTGAGAGAATTAATGTGAGCATTTAGTGAGATAATGCGGAGAAAAAGGATATCACAGACTAGAGTGACCAATGCAGTCACGAGGCACGATTGCGTCGTTTGGGTTGCCCACTTTTTTCCAAGGCTCCCTGCGGGAGAGCGATGTAGTGGGAAGTTGTAGGGGGTCCGTCCAATTTGGCAGTGGTATTAACGGTAGTCCCAGTGCAGAGCAGAACGATGGGACGTCTTCATAATCTTCAAGAGCATAACGGGTCCCATCACGGGTCACTTGGGCACTTAGAGGAAACCCCCAGTGGAACCTGATATCCTTCTTCCGAAGAGCCTCCGTGAGAGGGTGGAAAAGACGTCTCTGCTGTAGAGTTGCCCATGAAAGGTCCTGAAAAATCTGTATGCGATGGCCATTAAAGTCTATATTCGAGGCCTGTCTGGACTTCTGTAGGATAGTCTCTTTCACTAGAAAATAATGTAGACGGCAGACGACTTCTCTAGGCCTTTCTGTGGGCGCTCCTTTCGGTCAGAGTGCCCGATGTGCTCTGTCAAACATTATTTGAGAGCTGGGGTCGGCACCAAGAAGGTCGTTGAATATTGTAGTTAACGCAGCAACTAAGAAAAACAAAATACAATAGTGTAATCCTGTATGGACACTACAGTTTTTTCCACTGTGTGAAGGGGAAACTAGGTGATGAAGATGGCCCCAGAAAAGAGATACGATGTCCACCTTCTTATGGGGTCACCCAAAAGTGATGCCGTGAAGATACGGTAATGAATCCTTACGTGTATGCTTACTTGAAAAAGTGAGATAGAAAGCACATAAAGGTTTCTTTTCTGTGGATATTATTTTCTCTTTCGCCCGTATAATGAGTATGGATATCACTCATATGGTGGTTCACTGATATGTGGACTCTCCTGTGTGGTCAGCTGGGTTTTTTTTAATCTCACTTTTTCAAGTAAGCATACATGTAAGGATTCATTACCGTATCTTCACTGCATCACTTTAGGGTGACCCCATAAGAAGGTGGACGTCGTATCTCTTTTCTGGGACCATCTTCATCACCTAGTTTCCCCTTCACACAGTGGAAAGAACTGTAGTGTCCATACAGGATTACACTATTGTATTTTGTTTTTCTTTTTTTCATGTATATCATGACATCGCTGTGAGGATCGTTTAAAACAAGGGGACATTTGGAGCGCAGAAAGTGAGACTGTATTTTTCTGTTACATATTGACTTTGTAGGTTGGTGACCTATTTGTACTGTCCTCTGCTGCTCCATTTTGCAGCGCCTTAGAAAGATTTCTTTATTTATTTAACGCAGCAACTAAGCCTTGAGGAGATACATCTTCCGGTAGACCTTTGACCCTCAAGTTATTCTGCCTACCTCTGTTATCCATATCATCTAATCTACATCTCATTTCAGTGGTGGTACGCGAGTATCGAGATACAAGATCATGTAAGTCAGCGAGCTGGGAATCCGTTTCATCTCTGTGGTCTTCCAGGTCGACCACTCTATTCGCTACTTGCGTGAGATCAGATTGGATGGTGGAGAGACTCGCCTGTAGAGAATCATGAATCCGTTTTTCCATGCTGGATAAATCCTGCTGTATGTCTTGGCGAGTCGGTAGAGAGCGTAGCTGTATGAGGACCGCCGCCATGTCGGCGGAGTCTTAACTGGCAGACCCAGAATGGCGTTTTGGGGAAGAAGTCGGGGCCCTATTATCCTCCATGATGTTCGAAGTCAAGGATTCTGAGAGGGGCGTAGAGGTAGTGGTGTCGGATACGGGAGTGCCAAATAAAGTACGAAAGGCTGCAGCTTGCGAGGTTGTGGATTTAGCTTTTGATGAGTTACCAGAACGGCGCCGTCTTGTCAATTGTCTGAGTGGAGAGAACAGAATCCAGAACAGTGCCTCGTAGAAGGAATTGTTAGGACATATCCCAGTAGGTATTGCAACACGTTATCCCCTCTGCGCGGCTTGGTCACATTATAGCAGAATATACATCAGGCAGGTATCTGTGAGCGCAGGAGTCAGCAGCAGGGCAGCATATAGAGGATGGTTGGCTATGTCCCCCAGCTGGTATTCACACAGCCCAGGTGAGGAGGCTGTGCTGTTACTGGTGACCGCCAGGAAGATGGCCGCCGTGGAGCAGCAGGGGAGGCAGCTCATACAATGAGCTTCAGCCAGGCTCCTTCAGCAGCACACAGCCGCGGGGAGAGCCCTCGGCGGACGATGGAAGGGCCCAGGGTGGTGTCAAGTCAGCGGGGAGTCTCCGCGGGCGACCGCAGCGGTCGTTTGTGGGGTGCGCGTCCCGGAGCCCACAACCCGGCCGTGGCCCAAACTAAAGGTCCCGGCTTCCGGAGCTCGACTAGGCCGGAAGTTGCGAGCGTCCGCGCTGCCGTCTCCCGGCTCCGTGAGTGTGGAAAACAGTGGAGGGATTGCAGGGCACTGTCAGTCAGGTCAGGGATCCAGTGGGGCACCCCAGTACTCACAAGTCCCCTGGATGCTGGATGTCAGATCTCCTTCACTCCGTGAGATTTCAAGATGGCCGCCGTTGTGGAACACCTTCGCCCGGAGGTCTCGAACGCCCTGCTCCCGCCGGCTTCAGCCGCACAAGAGGAGCCCAGATGGTAATGGGGTGCGGAGAGGTAAGCACCGGCGAGCGGCCCGTCAGTGAGGACGAACCCGACCACCCGCGCGCGGCTCCGTCTCCCGTCCAGGATTACCTCCAAAATTTAGCCCCCGGCTTCGCGGAGGTGAGAGGGCCGCAACCCACAGAGTTGGCCTAGGCCTCCTCCCGATTCCGCGGCACGCTCACACTGAAGCAGAGGTACAGGGTGAGAGATTGGGGCACAAATACAGGGTGATGGATGGTGCAGGGAGGGGTGTAAAGGGCTTTTTGCACGAGTGCAGGCAGGAGCCCTTGGAAAGTGCAGCTCTCCCAGTTGCCAGCCAGGCCATGCCCCCCCCCCAGGCCACGCCCCCCAACCCTGTAGTTTTGATGTTGATTAGACATTTATACATAGAGAAGTGTGACTGTATGTTTTTTGACTACATGGCACTTTATTAACATAAGGCTCATTCAGATTGATTCGTTATTTCAGCACGCAGCAGGTATTCAGCCTCTTTTGGTTTGCATTCCTTGGTGGAACGCAGTATGTTTTGGCCACTTCCCTTTCACCCCAGACATCACAGCTGCCGCCGATAGGGTGGGGACCCCTGTGTATTGCTTTACATAGGGACCTATGCTGCTATTAAGGTATTGTGTATAAGGGGCACTACTGTGGGCATTGTGTATCAGGGATACTACTGTGTAACGTTACATGCATAAGGGCCAATACTATGGGCTTTGTGTATAAGGAGCACTACTGTGTAGTCTAATATGTATAAGGGGCACTAATGCGTGGCATAATGTGTATAGTATGTGGTGTAATATGAATCATGGGGACTATATGCAATGTAATGTGAATAAGATTGTGCTACAGTGTGACGTAATTTGAATTGAAAGTACTATTGTGTGGCCACACCCCTCCCCGTGTGAGGCCATTCTCTTTTTGCGGCACACGCCTTAGGCGTGCGCTGTCTCTTTAAGGGTTAAGGGATGGAGGGTGCAAAATTATAGTTTGCAGGAGGGCACCGAACACCCTAGCACCGGCACTGCCCCTCTTTAATGTTTATTGAAATACATTTATGTTTATACTTCAAAGACCCTCATTCAACTGCAGACTACTGTTATATTATATTGTATAACAGTAAATCCCAATACTGTAGACTCTTCTATCAGTTTCTACTACATATGAATATTAGATGTATCGCTATGAGATCTTCCTAACAATATCATATTGAATGTGTTTTATCCACCAATAATTCCTAGTACACAAGTGAAAGATGTGAGACTTTTCTTTCCTCTTTGGGGGTCATTCCAACCTGATCGCATGCAAGCTATTTTTTGCAGCACTGCGATCAGGTCAAAACTCGGCAAATCTGCGCATGCGTATGCACCACAGTGCACAGGCGCGTCGTACGGGTACAAAGCGGAACGTTGATGAGCGATGAATTTTACGAAGAATCCATTCGTACAGCCGATCGCAAGGAGATTGACAGGAAGAAGACGTTAGTGGGTGTCAACTGACCGTTTTCTGGGAGTGTTTGGAAAAACGCAGGCTTGTCCAAGCGTTTACAGGGGACGGGTGTCTGACGTAAATTCCGGGTCCTGACAGGCTGAAGTGATCGCAGCAGCTGAGTAAGTTCAGACCTGCACAAACTGTTTTTGTACTGCTCGGCTGCACAAGCGTTCGCACACTTGCAAAGCGAAAATACACTCTCCACAGGCGGCGACTATCTGATCGCAGCGCTGCAAAAAATAGCTAGCGAGTTATCAACTCGGAATGACCCCCTTTATTTTATATGTCCTCCCTTTCTCACCCCCCTTCTCTTTACCCCCCTCCCCTATACTCTGCTTTAGAATCTTATGTTTTCTTTTTTTATTTTCTATATCATTGCCATTGAATTGTTAATTTAGTATTGTGAATTCTCACATGATATTTCTCTGGCATCCATAAGGGATACTGGGGTTTACTTAATACAATGGAGAATAGAAGGGGTCCAAAGGAGCCGGTGCACTTTAAATTTCTTCCACTGGGTGTTCTGGCTCCTCCCCTCTATGCCCCCTCCCACAGGCAGTTTAGAAAAAGTGCCGTCAGGAGAGGATGCACACTCTGGGGAGCTCCAGAGGATTTTTCTTCTGTTTCTTTTGAACTTAATTATTTTCGGTATACTGTCTGGGCAACAGTATACCTACACTGTGGAAGTTGGGGCGGGGGGGGGTTACCGACCTCTGTAAGGCGTAAGAGACGCTTCCCCGCTGCAGGACCACTGTCCTGAGAGGATGTTTGTTTGTTTGTTCCGTGGGGCACTGCGCCTTGGTGGTCACAATCGCAGTATGCACACACACCCCTAACGCAGCCTGAAGGTGGGAAGAGTGGTGAGTAAAAACCGGGGGCCCCGGTTCTTGGTGCGGCGCAGTGCAGGGGAGGCATACGGGACCCTCCATGGGGGGACCCGCTATAGCCCCCTGTGAGAACTGGCAGCGGTGGTGCAAACTAGCAGCCTCTGTGATGTTTGTACAAGTGTAGGAGACATTGCCGGTATAAAAAAATCTATGTAGCTCCGGCGCCATTACAGGGGGCAGAGCTTGCTCAGAGCGGGACCAGCAGCATTTTGGTGCCTTCCTCTGCCTTCCCCAGCAGCAGCAAGGACACACAGCTCCTCCAGGACTCCAGGATTCACTGGAAACTGGTACAGGGGTGTACTAACAGGGGGAGAGCTGCTATTGCACACAATATAGTGTCCTGAAACGGACATATAATCCGGTTTTACTGTGATATAAAAATATTCAGCTTGCAGTTACTGTCTGCAGGTGAGGGTGTCCTCCTCGCACTCTGGATCTCCATCTCACACGCAGGGTGGCAGGCTGGTTATTGTACTTGTCTGTGAGTGTGTGTAGGTGAGTGTTGTTTACTGTCAGTATGGTTAAACACACATTATATAAAGTTTGTCACACCAGATTCTCCCCTTCTACAACTGGTTCCCTATCGTTTGACCAATGCAATCAGTCTTCTCAAGTTAGTGTGGAGACTGGAGGGGAAGGGTCAGTAGCCATCCTGGCTCGGTGCCATAAAGATTATGATGGCAGACATGTCAAATCAGCTTGATGCTAATAAACAAACAACACTACAGCTGCAACAGGCTGTTGCAGACCTGGCAGCCAAGGCTGATGAAAGACAGTCTTCCCTCCCTAGTTTAGGGTCACTTAAATGTGGACTGCCTGCCCTACTCTCAGAATCTGATGAGGAAATTCAGGAGGAGGGGGAGGAATTGGAACCTGATATAGAAGATTCCACTCCTGCAGAGGGTATTGAACCCTCTAGCTATCATGGATGTCTTGAAAGTCCCTTTAGAAGAGGCTGCTTCAAAGCAGTCATTTTTTCTAGCACAGACAAAAATCAGCATCACCTTCCCTGATTCTCCGGAATTAGATGAGGTTTTTAAACATGCCTGAAAAAATCCTGATAAAAGGTATCCAGTTACAAGGAAGTTTTTACGCTCTTTCCCATTTACTCCGGAGGGTAGGAAACATTGGGAAGAACCCCCAGTCGTAGATGTCTCAGTCTCCCACCTCTCTAGGTGTTATCGGCCCCTGGATCTTTTCAGCTCAAGGACTCTGGGGAATGGAAAATAGAAACTACGCTAAAGTCTATATACACAGCGGCTGGTGTATCACAAAGACCTGTGATAGTGGGTTGCTGGATGACACATGCCATTCACACCTGGGCGACTCAACTTCAGGAGGGCCTTGTGGGGGATATGCCCCTGGCCACTACGGAGACCCTCATTAAGCACATTTAGGAAACTGGATGCATACTGTGTGACTCTCTCAAGGAAATAGGCACTATTAATGCTAGAACCACCACCATGGCGGTGTCGGCACGCAGAGCTATGTGGATTGCCGATGCGGATTCCAAGCGCAGTGTGGAGTCTCTCCCTTTCTCAGGGGAGTGGCTTTTCGGGGTTGAGTTAGATACATGGATTTCTAAAGTTACCGCGGGGAAATCTACATTTCTCCCCTCTGGGGCCCCACTGGCTATGCGTTCCTACCCGGGATGTCTACTCAGTCCTTTTGGACCGCTAGATTCCGGTCAAGAGCCAGAGGTGCCTCCAATAAGGCATGAGGCACCAGAGGTAAGACTAGAAAACCAGCTGTTGTGGCGGTTTCCCAGGAACCAAGCACCAGTGCAGCTTCCACAAAAGCCTCTGCATGACAGTGCCTCCCCACGTCGAGGGGATCTCGAGGTGGGAGCTCGTCTGCATCACTTCAGCCACATCTGGACAGACTCCTGACAGGATACCTGTGTAAGGGACCTCATTTCCCAGGGCTACAAGCTGGAGTTCAACAGCGCTCCTCCCCAACAAGTTTTCAAATCAAGCTTACCAGTTTTGGAGGATACATGAGTTATGCTGCAACAGGCCATCCTAAAGTTGGTCCAGTCACATGTTATTGTTCCAGTGTCACTACAACAACAAGGAAAGCGTTAATACTCCAACCTGTTTGTAGTACCGAAACCAGACGGTTCGGTAAGGCCCATTCTGAACCTAAAATCCTTGAACCCTTACTTAAAGGTGTTCAAGTTCAAGATGGAATCCCTGCAAGCAGTGATTGCGGGCCTGTTAGAACGGGAGTTCATGGTCTCTTTGGATATAAAGGACGCTTATCTCCATGTCCCGATTTGGCATCCTCACCAAGCTTACCTGAGGTTTGCCCTCCTGAACGATCACTACCAGTTTCGGGCATTACCCTTCAGCCTGTCCACAGCTTCGAGGTGTCTTCATGAAGGTGATGGCGGAGATGATGCTCCAGCTCCGAGTTCAGGGGGTCTATGTTGTCCCTTATCTGGACGATCTCTTGATAAAAGCAAGATCCAGGGAGCTTTTATTGCTCCATATAGACCGCACTATCCAACTTCTGTCACACCATGGGTGGCTCCTCAATTTACAGAAGTCCCAACTGAAACCGACTCAGCGACTCCTGTTCCTGGGCATGTTACTGGATACTGCGGCCCAGAAAGTGTTCCTCCCAGAGGACAAGGTGAGAACACTTCAGGAGATGGTTTGAATGATCCTACGGCCTACGCGATAAACCATCCATCTTTGCATAAAATTGTTGGGGAAGATGGTAGCCTCATACGAGGCGATTCAGTATGGACGGTTCTATGCCAGAACGTTTCAATTGGATCTCCTGAGCAAGTGGACCGGATCACATCTTCAGATGCACCGGATAATATGTCTGTCACCTTAGACCAGGATTTCCCTCCTGTGGTGGCTGCAGTCCTCCAACCTACTGGAAGGTCAAAGATTTGGGATCCAGGATTGGATCCTCCTCACGACGGATGCAAGGCTGAGGGGATGGGGGACTGTCACCCAAGGGGTTCAGTTCCAGGGGAGATGGTCAGCCCATGAAGCCCTACTTCCAATCAACATTCTGGAACTTCGTGCGATCAACAATGCTTTGCTTCAGGCCTCTCCTCTGCTCAGGGAATGAGCAATCCAAGTTCAGTCGGACAACGCCACGGCAGTGGCTTACATAAATCGACAAGGAGGGACAACAAGCAGAGCCGGCACACGAGAGGTGTCAAGGATACTCCTCTGGGCAGAAAGAAACGCAAGAGCATATGTCTGCTATCTTCATTCTGGGGGTGGACAACTGGGAAGGGGACTTCCTGAGTCATCACGATCTCCATCCGTGAAAGTGGGGTCTCCACCAACAGGTGTTTCAACAGATCATTGACTTTTGGGGTTGCCCACAGATAGACTTGATGGCTTCTTGATTCAACAAGAAGCTTCCCCGGTATTGCTCAAAAACCAGGGACCCTCAAGCGCTGGCATCTCCTTGGCCTTATCGGTCGGTTTACCTGTTTCCTCTGATTCCGTTGCTCCTGAGGGTGCTCAAACGATTCAGGAATCAGGGAGTCCAGGTAATTCTGATTGCCCCGTATTGGCCTCAGTGGGCATGGTACGCAGATCTTCTGGACATGTCCGTGACAGACTCTTCACCCCTGCCACTGTGAAAAGATCTTCTACAACAAGGGCCGTTCGTCTACCCGGACTTACGGAGTCTTCGTTTGACGGCTTGGAAGTTGAGCAGAACAGCCTAGCTTGCAAAAGCCTCTCCAAGAAGGTTATTGCAACCATGGTTCAGGCTAGAAAACCAGTAACGTAAAAATACTATCATCATATCTGGAGGAGATATGTCTCCTGGTGTGAGGAACGCACATATCCACCTGCAGAGTTCCACTTAGGACGTCTCTTACGTTTCCTGCAGGCTGTTGTGGATAAGGGCTTACGTCTGAGTTCCCTTAAGGTCCAGATTTCAGCTCTCTCAATTTTCGTCCAGAAGAAGTTGACAGTGTTGCCAGAAGTTCAGACCTTCTTGCAGGGAGTTCTCCACATACAACCTCCGTTTGTGCCGCCCACGGCACCCTGGGACTTGAATGTGGTGTTGGAATTTCTACAGTCCTCCTGGTTTGAACCTTTGATGACGGGAGAAGACAAGTACCTCACGTGGAAGACGGTGATGTTGCTGGCCCTGGCCTCTGCTAGAAATTCATGTAAAAGTCCCTACTTGGTCTATTACGAGGACAGAGCTGAGCTCAGGACTAGACAGCAGTTCTTGCCGAAGGTTGTCTCTGCATTCCACTTGAATCAACCGATTGTAGTCCCATCAAGTTCTGGTACATCTGCTCCTCTGGAGTCGTTAGATGCTGTGAGAGCCTTGAAGATCTATGTCAAGAGAACGACTCGGATCAGAAAGACGGATTCCTTGTTCTTGCTATATGCTGCACAGAATAAGGGTTGCCCTGCTTCTAAGCAGTCCAATGCTCACTGGATTAGGTTGACTATCCAATAGGCCTATGTGTCGGCAGCCTTGCCCGTTCCACAGTCTCTGAGGGCCCACTCTACAAGATCAGTGGGGTCTTCCTGTGCAGCTGCCTGTGGAGTCTCAGCCTTGCAACTATGCCGAGCTGCTACCTGGTCGGGGAAGAACACCTTTGTGAAGTTCTACAAGTTTGATACCCTGGCCAAAGAGGATACCCAGTTTGGGCAGGCAGTTCTGCAGGCGTCTCCGCATGTTCCCGCCTGTTCTGGATGCTTTGGGATGTCCCCATCATATTAAGTAAACTCCAGTATCCCTTATGGATGCCAGAGAAAACGGGATTTTAATACTTACCGGTAAATCCCTTTCTTGTAGTCCATAAGGGATACTGGACGCCCGCCTCAGTGCGTTGACTTCTTTGCAGGTTTTATCTTTTCCAAAAGTTACCTGTTCAGTTGTTGCTGTTTTGTTCCAGCCATTGCTGGTTGTTTTATGCTATGGTGTGCTGGTGTGTGAATCTCACCACTTATTGGGGGTCATTCCGAGTTGTTCGCTCGCAAGCCGTTTTTAGCAGCTTTGCACACGCTAAGCCTACGCCTGCTGGGAGTGAATCTTAGCATAGTAAAATTGCGAACGAAAGATTCGCAATATTGCGAAAAGACATCTCTGTGCAGTTTCTGAGTAGCTCCAGACTTACTCGGCATCTGCGATCAGTTCAGAGCTTGTCGTTCCTGGTTTGATGTCACAAACACACCCAGCGTTCGCCCAGCCACTCCTCCGTTTCTCCAGCCACTCCCGCGTTTTTCCCAGAAACTGTAGCGTTTTTTTCCCACACGCCCATAAAACGGCCTGTTTCCGCCCAGAAACACCCACTTCCTGTCAATCACATTACGATCGCCTGAACGAAGAAAAAGCCGTGAGTAAAATACCTAACTTCATAGCAAATTTACTTGGCGCAGTCGCAGTGTGAACATTGCGCATGCGCACTAAGCAGAAAATCGCTGCGATGCGATGAAATTTACCGAGCGAACAACTCGGAATGACCCCCATTGTTGTTATGTTCCTTCTCTCAAGTATGTCTTTTCTCCTTCGGGGACTATTTTACTTAACTGCCTGTGGGAGGGGGCATAGAGGGGAGGAGCCAGCACACGCAGTGGAAGAAATTTAAAGTGCACCGGCTCCTTTGGACCCCTTGTATACCCCATCATATTAAGTAAACCTCAGTATCCCTTATGGACTACGAGAAAGGGATTTACCGGTTGGTATTAAAATCCCATTTTTGGATATCAGTTATTATACTGCACAATATCTATTACGTAGCTGTATATCATGTATTTGATATTTCTTTGCGAAGTATATAACAATATAATGCCAATGCTTTTTTCTTGTTTGATAAACCAAATAAATACATTTATTAAAAATAAAAAATAAGAATTTACTCACCGGTAATTCTATTTCTCGTAGTCCGTAGTGGATGCTGGGTACTCCGTAAGGACCATGGGGTATAGACGGGCTCCGCAGGAGACTGGGCACTCTTAAAAGAAAGATTAGGTACTATATCTGGTGTGCACTGGCTCCTCCCTCTATGCCCCTCCTCCAGACCTCAGTTAGGGAAACTGTGCCCGGAAGAGCTGACATTACTAGGAAAGGATTTGGAATCCAGGGTAAGACTCATACCAGCCACACCAATCACACCGTACAACTCGTGATAACTATACCCAGTTAACAGTATGAACAATAACTGAGCCTCTCTCAACAGATGGCTCATACAATAACCCTTTAGTTAAGCAATAACTATATACATGTATTGCAGAGAGTCCGCACTTGGGACGGGCTCCCAGCATCCACTACGGACTACGAGAAATAGAATTACCGGTGAGTAAATTCTTATTTTCTCTGACGTCCTAGTGGATGCTGGGTACTCCGTAAGGACCATGGGGATTATACCAAAGCTCCCAAACAGGAGGGAGAGTGCGGATGACTCTGCAGCACCGAATGAGCAAACTCAAGGTCCTCCTCAGCCAGGGTATCAAACTTGTAGAATTTTGCAAAAGTGTTTGAACCCGACCAAGTAGCAGCTCGGCAAAGTTGTAAAGCCGAGACCCCTCGGGCAGCCGCCCAAGAAGAGCCCACCTTCCTCGTGGAATGGGCTTTTACTGATTTAGGATGCGGCAGTCCAGCCGCAGAATGTGCAAGCTGAATCGTGCTACAGATCCAGCGAGCAATAGTCTGCTTTGAAGCAGGAGCACCCAGCTTGTTGGGTGCATGCAGGATAAATAGCGAGTCAGTTTTTCTGACTCTAGCCGTCCTGGAAACGTAAAGTTTCAGGGCCCGGACTACGTCCAGCAACTTGGAATCCTCCAAGTCCCTAGTAGCCGCAGGCACCACAATAGGTTGGTTCAAATGAAACGATGATACCACCTTAGGGAGAAATTGGGGACGAGTCCTCCATTCTGCCCTTTCCATATGGAAGATCAGATATGGGCTTTTACATGACAAAGCCGCCAATTCTGACACGCGCCTAGTCCAAGCTAAGGCCAAAAGCATGACCACTTTCCACGTGAGATATTTTAGCTCCACGGTCTTAAGTGGCTCAAACCAGTGGGATTTTAGGAATCCAACACACGTTAAGATCCCAAGGTGCCACTGGAGGCACAAAAGGGGCTGAATATGCAGCACCCCTGTAACAACGTCCGAACTTCAGGCAGTGAAGCCAGTTCTTTTTGAGAGAAAAAGGGATAGGGCCGAAATCTTGGCCTTTATGGATCCTAATTTTAGGCCCATAGTCACTCCTGACTGTAGGAAGTGTAGGAATCGACCCCCCTGGAATTCCTCTGTAGGGCCTTCCCGGCCACACACCAAGCAACCTATTTTCGCCGTATACAGTGAAAAAGTCTTGCTGTCACATCTTTCCTAGCCTTTATCAGCGTAGGAATAACTGCATCCGGAATGCCCTTTTCCGCTAGGATCCGGCGTTCAACCGCCATGCCGTCCAACGCAGCCGCGGTAAGTCTTGGATCAGACAGGGTCCCTGTTGCAACATGTCCTGACTGAGAGGCAGAGGCCATGGGTCCTCTGAGAGCATTTCTTGCAGTTCCGGGTACCGAGTCCTTCTTGGCCAATCCGGAGCAAAGAATATTGGCCCTCATTCCGAGTTGATCGGTCGCAAGGCGAATTTAGCAGAGTTACACACGCTAAGCCGCCGCCTACTGGGAGTGTATCTTAGCATCTTAAAATTGCGACCGATGTATTCGCAATATTGCGCTCACAAACTACTTAGCAGTTTTAGAGTAGCTCCAGACTTACTCTGCCTGTGCGATCAGTTCAGTGCTTGTCGTTCCTGGTTTGACGTCACAAACACACCCAGCGTTCGCCCAACCACTCCCCCGTTTCTCCGGCCACTCCTGCGTTTTTTCCGGAAACGGTAGCGTTTTCAGCCACACTCCCATAAAACGGCCTGTTTCCGCCCAGTAACACCCATTTCCTGTCAATCACATTACGATCGCCGGAGCGATGAAAAAGCCGTGAGTAAAAATACTATCTTCATAGCAAAGATACTTGGCGCAGTCGCAGTGCGAATATTGCGCATGCGCACTAAGCGGAATTTCACTGCGATGCGATGAAAAATACCGAGCGAACGACTCGGAATGAGGGCCCTTGTTCACACTCCTCCGTTTATTAGAATTCTCAGCCCTTGGGTCTGAGAGGAAGAGGAGGGAATATATAGACCGACTGGAACACCCACGGTGTTACTAGTGCGACCACAGCTATCGCCTGAGAGTCCCTTGACCCAGCGTAAAACCTTTTTTATCTTTTTATTGAGGTGGGACGCCATGTAGTCCACCTGAGGCAGTTTTCATCAATTTGCAAAACTGCGTGAAGACTTCCTGATGAAGTCACCACTTTCCCGGGTGGAGGTCGTGTCCACTCCCGGAATGAACACTGCTGACAGTGCGCTTACTTGATTCTCCACCCAGTGAAGAATTCTGGTGGCTTCTACCCTCGCCACCCTGCTCCTTGTGCCGCCCTGGCGGTTAACATGAGCCCCTGCGGTCTGACTGGATCAGAACCGGTTGGTCGCGAAGCAGGAACTCCGCTTGACTTAGGGCGTTGTATATGGCCCTTAGTTCCAGGATATTGATGTGAAGGCAAGTCTGTTGGCTTGACCACAAACCTTGGAATTTTCTTCCCTGTGTAACTGCCCCCCACCCTCGGAGGCTTGCATCTGTGGTCACCAGGACCCAGTCCTGAATGCCGAATCTGCGGCCCTCGAGAAGGTGAGCACTCCGCAGCCACCACAGAAGAGACACCCTGGCCCTGGGGGATAGGGTGATTAACCGATGCATCTGAAGATGTGATCCGGACCACTTGTCCAGTAAGTTCCATTGTCCTTGCATGGAACCAGCCGAAGGGGATGGCCTCGTATGATGCCATCATCCTTCCCAGGACTCGAGTGCAGTGATGCACTGACACCTGTTTTGGTTTTCAATAGATTCCTGACCAGTGTCATGAACTCCTGAGCTCTCTCTATCGGGAGATAAACCCTCTTCTGGTCTGTGTCTAGGATCATGCCTAGGCGAGGCAGATGAGCTGTAGGAACCAACTGCGACTTCGGAATATATAGAATCCAGTTGTGTTGCCGTTTCACTTCCAGAGAAGGTGATACGCTGTCCAGCAACTGCTCTCTTGATCTCGCTTTTATGAGGAGATCATCCAAGTATGTGATAATAGTGACACCTTGCTTCCGCAGGAGCACCATCATATCCGCCATTACCTTGGTGAAATTGGTAATGACAATCCCGTACCGCAATTCTGAGGTACGCCTGATGAGGTGGATAAATGGGGACACGAAGGTATGCATCCCTTATGTCCCGATTCATTTCAGGCTTGCAATGACCGCTCTTAGCGATTCCATCTTGAACCTGAACCTTTTCAGGTATATGTTCAGGGATTTTAATTCAATATGGGTCTAACCGAACCGTCTGGTTTCGGGATTATAACATGGTCGAATAATAACACCCTCTTGTTGAAGGAGGGGACCCTTGACCACCACCTGTTGAAGATACAATTTACGAATTGCAGTTAACACTGGCTCCCTCTCTTGGGGGGAAGCCCGCCGGGTCCTCGGTGAGGGGGCATCTTCTCACAGTCCAGCCTGTATCCCTGCGATACAATTTCTATTGCCCAGGGATCTAACAGGGAGTGAACCCACTTGTGGCTGAACTTACGAAGGCGTGTCCCCACCGGGCCTAGCTCCGCCTGTGGAGCCCCAGCGACATGCGGTGGATTTTTGTAGAGGCCGGGGAGGACTTCTGTTCCTGGGGACTAGCTGTGTTGTACAGCTTCTTTCCTTTGCCCCCGGCTCTGACAAGAAAGGACGCACCTCAGACTTTCTTGTTTCTTTATTCGAAAAGCTGCATTTAATAATGTCGTGCTTTCCTAGGCTGTGCAGGAATATAAGGCAAAATATCAGAATTACCAGCTATAGCTGTGGAGACCAGGCCCGAGAACCTTTCTCCACACAATCCTCAGCCTTCCATATGCCTCTTAAGTCGGCATCATCTGTCCAATGTATATTCTACAGGACACGTCAAGCAGAAATCGACATAGCTTTTGTGTCTAGGACCCAGTATACTCATGTCCCTTTGGGCATGCTTTATAATTATATATCTATCACTTAAGACAGCATCTTAAAATATTTATATGCATACTAGGGTCCACAGCGCTATAAACCCATGCCGACACAATCGCCGGTCAGGGTAGTATACTAGAATGTGCACACTATCTGCAGGATCCCTGAGAATAGCTAGTGCAAACAGGACACCCAAGGGGAAGATTCTCAACACATCGTGGCCCTAGTGGGGAAAGGATACAGCCTGAGAATTCTCTTGTGGGAAGCTGCCGTCTCTTGTCTGGAGATTCCCGCTCTTTTTCCTCACGAGAGGAGGGAAATTTACCTCAGCATTCTTCCCCTTAACATGTGTACTCTCGTGTCAGGGACAGATGAGTCATCAGTGATATGCAAATCATCTTTTATTCCAATAATCATATATTGAATATCTTTTAGCCCTCTTGGCTGTAACTTTGCATTATCGTAGTCGACAGTGGAGTTAAACTCCGTGTCGATACTTTGTTATTTTGGATAGTGAGCATAGAGAGACTCTGAAGGACTCTGTGACATAGGGACAGACCAGGGTAGATTTTCTTTCTGTTCCCTAACCTTTTGTGCAATAATTTTACCTCAGCACTTACACATATCCAAACAGGTGTCGGCGTTGTTGACGGAGACACCCTCCCACACACTTATCCACTCTATCACCTCCTTAGAGGAGCCTTTTACCTCAGACATGTCGACACACGCGTACCAACACACCACACACACACAGGGGATGCTCTATTTGAAGACAGTTCCCCCACCAGGCCCTTTGGAGAGACAGAGAGAGAGTATGCCAGCACACACCACAGCGCTATATAATACAGGGATGTACACTATACTGAGTGATTTTTCCCCTATAGCAGCTTATATACACAGTTTTGCGCCTAAATTTATGTGCCCCCCCTCTCTTTTTTACCCTTTGTGTACCAGGATACTGCAGGGGAGAGCCTGGGGAGCTTCCTTCCAGCTGAGCTGTCAAGAGAAAATGGCGCCGGTGTGCTGAGGAAGAAGGCCCAGCCCCCTCAGCGGCGGGCTTCTGTCCTTTTATGTACTTTAATGGCGGGGGTTAATGCACATATACAGTTTATCAGACTGTATTATGTGCTTTTCGCCAAGTAAGGTAATCTAATTGCTGCCCAGGCCCCCCCCCAGCGCCCTGCACCCATCAGTGACCGGAGTGTGTGGTGTGCTAAGGTAGCAATGGCGCACAGCTGCAGTGCTGTGCGCTACCTTAATGAAGACCGGAGTCTTCAGCCGCCGATTTTCAACTTCTCTTCGTTCTTCTGGCTCTGCAAGGGGGACGGCGGCGCGGCTCCGGGACCGGACGACCGAGGACTGGGCCTGTGTTCGATCCCTCTGGAGCTAATGGTGTCCAGTAGCCATAGAAGCCCAAGCTAGCTGCAAGCAGGTAGGTTCGCTTCTCTCCCCTCAGTCCCACGTAACAGTGAGTCTGTTGCCAGCAGATCTCACTGAAAATAAAAAACCTAACAAATACTTTTTTTTCTAGGAAGCTCAGGAGAGCCCCTAGGGTGCATCCAGCTCTGGCCGGGCACAGATACTAACTGAGGTCTGGAGGAGGGGCATAGAGGGAGGAGCCAGTGCACACCAGATATAGTACCTAATCTTTCTTTTAAGAATGCCCAGTCTCCTGCGGAGCCCGTCTATACCCCATGGTCCTTACGGAGTACCCAGCATCCACTAGGACGTCAGAGAAAATAGAATGACTTTCCTGAAAATTGTACTAAAACAATCTGTGTGGTTTATGCTTTATTGTCAAAAAAAGTATGGAATAAAATCTGTTGTAGTTTCAGAGAAATCAGACATGTATTTGATGTCAGAAATGACCACCTCCTATCCAGGTTACATCCGTTACATTTAAACAATGTATTTATTTGCAGCAGACAACAATGGTAAGGCTTGTTCACACTTCTTATTTTTATTCACCAGTGGTAGATACAATTGTGGTAAAATTTGCTTATTTATGTGCATTTTAAATTTGAAGCAATCCAGATGTTTATCACAACATTGTACCTTATAGGCCCTACACACTGGCCGATATTCCTCAAAGATATGAACGATCTTGTTCATTAGTGAACGAGATACCGTTCATATCTTTGAGTGTGGAGTCATCAGCGATGAACGATGCGCGGCCCCGCGCTCGTTCATCGCTGGTGCCCCGTCGCTTGTGCGTGCAGGCCAATATGGACGATCTCGTCCATATTTGCCTGCACTTCAATGGAGCCGGGTGACGGGGGGAGTGAAGAAACTTCACTCCCCCCGTCACTGCCCCCCCCCCCCCCCCGCGCCCCGCCGCCGGGTCGCCCGTATCCGCCGTCAGGCAGCTCGGCGGCAGATCTTTATATGTGTAGGGCCCATTAGAGTTACATCCGTTACTTTGGAATTGTCCATATTTATATTCAATATAGCCTAATCACACTTGTTTGACTTTGCAAATGACATACAGACATCAATATCATAGAAACTAGCAATATCCTCTGATTTTACCCAGCTGAATATACTAGCATTTCAGGTGTTATTATCTGGATACATTAGCTTTGTTCTCAGACAGGTAACAACCTCATCAATCAAGGACGTGACCAATTTATTTGATGTCACAGATTATCTACAATCTTGGAGTTTAGAGACACTGGGGCAGATGTATTAACCTGGAGAAGGCATAAGGAAGTGATAAACAAGCGATAAATGCATGGTGATAAACGCACCAGCCAGTCAGCTCCAATATGTAAATAAACAGTTAGGAGCTGATTGGCTGGTGCGTTTATTACCTTGCATTTATCACTGGTTTATCACTTCCTTATGCCTTTTCCAGGTTAATACATCTGCCCCTATGGGCCTAATTCAGAGTTGATCGCAGCAGCAAATTTGTTAGCAGTTGGGCAAAACCATGGGGGTCATTCTGAGTTGATCACTCACTAGCAACTTTTTGCAGCGCTGCGATCAGATAGTCGCCACCTATGGGGGAGTGTATATTCGCTTTGCAAACGCTTTTGCAGCCGACGGCACAAAATTTTTTGTTGCAGTTTCTGAGTAGCTCGGGACTTACTCAGCCGCTGCGATCACTTCAGGCTTTTTGGTCTCGGAATTGACGTCAGACACCCGTCCTGCAAATGCTTGGACACGCCTGTGTTTTTCCAAACACTCCCTGAAAACGGTCAGTTGACACCCACAAACGCCCTCTTTCTATTAATCACCCTTGCAATCGGCTGTGTGAATGGATTCTTCGTTAAATCCATCGCCCAGCACTGATCCTCTTTGTACCTGTACGACGCGCCTGCGCAATGCTTTCATGCGCATGTGCAGTTTTGGCGAGAATTAACCTGATCGCAGCGCTGCAAAAAGTTGCTAGCGAGCGATCAACTCGGAATGACCCCCCATGTGCACTGCAGGGGGTCAGATATAACATGTGCAGAGAGAGTTAGATTTGGATGGGGTGTGTTCAAACTGAAATCTAAATTGCAGTGTAAAAATAAAGCAGCCAGTATTTAGCCTGCACAGAAACAAAATAACCCACGCAAATCTAACTCTCTCTGCACATGTTATATCTGCCCCTCCTGCAGTGCCAGGGGTGTATCTAGGGGTCTGAGCGCCCCTGGCAAAGTAAGGAACTGGTGCCCTCCACCTCCCCCACCCAGGGACACAGAGGGGGGAGGTACAGATAGGATGAGGTCAGGGATACGGAGGGAGAATTACAGGGAGGGTGCGGGTAGGGAGAATGAGGTGGAGGGCTTACAGGGAGGCTGAGGTCAGGGACACTGAGGGGCAATTACAGGGAGGGTGTGGGCAGGGACACTGAGGGCAGGCCCGGCGCTACCCGCTCAGCGAAGGGATGCAATGCAGGGAGGCGCTGGGACGGATAGGCGCTCCCCATGCTCTGCATCCCTTCCCTGCTGCGCCGTCCTGGCCCCCCTGCTGCTGCTGTGTCTGTCACTGTATGACTGTGACAGTCACTGGCAGCGGAGCCTGCAGCGTGAAAAGCCTCCCCCCTCCCCTCACCTGTGTGACAGCGGCTGTGTACGGACGGAAGGGGGCGGAGCTAAACGGGACGGAAGGGGCGGAGCTAAACGGTCCAGAAGGGGCGGAGCTACACGGACCAGGCTGCTGTACCGAGGGAGACTGGCTTAGGTAAGTAGAGGGTGAGAGAGAAGTGTGTGTTTGTATATATGGTGTGTGTGTGTATATGGTGGGTGTGTGTGTGTGCATACGGTGTGTGTGTGTATATGGTGGGTGTGTATGTGTGTGAATTGTGTGTGTGTGTGTGTGAGAGGTATGTCTGTGTACGCGCACTTTATGGATGGTAGTACTGGGGGGGCATTATGTATAATGACGCTATTACTGGGGGGGGGGTATTACATGTAAGGACGCCACTACTACTGGGGGGGCATTTTGTGAAACAACGCTACTACTGGGGGGGGGCCATTACGTATAAGGACGATACTACTACTAGGGGGGAATTACGTATAAGGACGCTTCTACTACAGGGGGGGCATTACGCGTAATGACGCTACTACTACTTGGGGGGGGCATTACGTATAACGACGATACTACTACTAGGGGGGATTTACGTATAAGGACGCTTCTACTACTGGGGGTGCACTACGTATAAGGACGCGTCTACTACTGGGGGCGCACTACATATAAGGATGCTACTACTACTGGGGGGGCATTATGTATAAGGATACTACTACTACTGGGGGGCATTATGTATAAGGATGCTACTACTACTGGGGTGCATTACATATGACGCTACTACTACGGGTGGGGCATTATGTATAAGAGGAATAAGATTGTGCTACATTGTGGCGTAATTTTAAATGGGGGTACTATTGTGTGGCCATGCCCCTTACTTGTGAGCCCACACCCCTTTTCCCGTCGCGAATATGGGAGGGCGCAAATTTATAGTTTGCAGGGGGGCGCCGAACACCCTAGCACCGGCCCTGACTGAGGGGCAATTACAGGGAGGGTGTGGGCAGGGACACTGAGGGGAAATTACGGGGAGGGTACGGGCAGAGACACTGAGGTGGAATTACAGGAGGGTGTGGGCAGGGACACTGATGGGGGAGTCACAGGGAGGCTGAGGGAGAATTACAGGGAGGGTTCGGGTATGGAAAATGAGAGGGAGGGGCTACAGGGAGGCTGAGGTCAAGGACACTGAGGGGCAATTACAGGAGTGTGCGGGCAGGGACACTGAGGGGGGAGTCACAGGAAGGCTGAGGTCAGGAACACTGAGGGAGAATTACAGGGAGGATGCAGGCAGTGCAGTTTCTTGCGGCGGGCGAGCCGTGCAACCGCACGGGGCGCCCGCCGCGGCACTTCCTGAGCACTTTCAAACTCCCCTCTCCTCCCGAGTGCCCAGCTCGGGGGGCGGGATTTCGCGGAATGACACGTATGCGTTGTGACGTCACGACGCAATCGCGTCATTCCGCGAAACCCGGCCCGCCAAGCTGGGCACTTGGGAGGAGGGAGAAGGGGGAGCCAAGACGGCCAGCGCTGCGCAGACGAGGGAGAGGCGGCTGAAGAGCGGGAAGAACCGCTTCAAATGTAAGTCAGCCCCTCTCCCTCTCTCTCTCTCCCTCCCCCCCACCACCACCTGCCGTACTGTGTAAAATGGGGACACTTGTCTGCCGGAATGTGTAAAATAGGGACACTTGTCTGCCGGAATGTGTAAAATGGGGACACCTGTCTGCCGGAATGTGTAAAATGGGGACACTTGCCTGCCAGAATGTTTAAAATGGGGGCACGTGCCTGCCGCAATGTGTAAAATGGGGACACTTGCCTGCCATGCTGTGTAAAATGGGGGCACGTGCCTGCCGCATTGTGTAATATGGGGACACTTTCCTGCCGCAATGTGTAAAATGGGGTCACTTGCCTGCCGTACTGTGTAAAATGGAGGCACGTGCCTGCCGCAATGTGTAAAATGGGGACACTTTCCTGCCGCAATGTGTAAAATGGGGGCACGTGCCTGCCGCAATGTGTAAAATGGGGACACTTGCCTGCCGGAATGTGTAAAATGGGGACACTTGCCTACCGTGCTGTGTAAAATGGGGACACTTGCCTGCCGTGCTGTGTAAAATGGGGTCGCGTGCCTGCTGTAATGTGTAAAATGAGGACTTTTTTTTTATCGTGTGGTGGCCGTGATGATGAGATCAGATGAGGCCACACCCATCTTAACAAAGCCACGCCCATTTTAACAAGGTCACGCCCCCTTGCCGGGAGCGCGTGCGCATACTTTTCCTCTTTATATCTATGGGGGGGGGGGGGGGGCGCATTTTTAAATCTCGCACTGGGAGCCAAATTGGCTAGAAACGGCCCTGGATGCAGGCAGGGACACTGAGATGGAATTAAGAGGAGGGTGCGGGCAGGGACATTGAGAGGGAATTATGGGAAGGGTGCAGGCAGGGATACTGAGTGGTAATTATGGGAAGGGTGCGGGCAGGGACACTTAGGAAAAATCAGGCTTGTTCTGGGGGTGTGAGAAAAAAGACACAGTAATTTTCCCATTTTCAGTCCTCTGATTGAATAGCAAAACCTTAAGTCTGTGGGGAAAACCCTGAATTTTCTGCTGACAATTGAACTCCCCCCTCTGGGGCCTGTATCAAATAATATTTGTGGGATATCCTGCAAATATTAAGTATCACCCCAATGTATCTTGGAGGGACCGCAGCAGAGATCTCTGTTTCTGACATATAATTCTGGGGGTTATTCTGGCAGTGTATGCACTTGCAGTGATCTGCGTTCATCTCTGTACATGCTGGAGGCTGCCCAGCACAGGGCAAGACCACCCAGCATGTGTGAGGCCACCTCCCGATGCATCCGCAATTTAATTGCGGATGCATCGGAACTAAGGTTGACCCCTGGCAGCGGAGCCTGGCTGTGCTGTCAGGCGGTCAATGGCCATTTTTTTTATTGGAGTGGCTGCATATGATGTCACTCAGCCGCCCCAAAAACACCAGCGACCTGTATCCATTTTCCCTGTCAATCACATTGCGGTCGCATTCATCAGGAATGCGACCGCAATGTGTGTCCACGCAGCCGCTGTGGCAGCAAACTGCGATGCGGGCTGCTAATACAGCCTGGTCTGAATGACCCTCTCTATGCTTTGCATTGTTTGGCTCTGCGGCCTGTTGTAGCCTATATGCTACACACTGCTGACTTTTGGGAGAGGGATCCCTACCCTCTGCTGCCCACTTGCATATATGCCAACTAGTCACTTTTCTTGCACTGATCGTATGGATCATTTCCTATCGTGGCCACTGTCCTGGCGACTCAGTAATAGTACATTTAGGCAAATTATGAGTCCTTATTGCTGGGAATTGCTGCAATAAGGAATTTTTATTATCGGGAGCTGGCCTCATCTTTTATTAAATATGCCCCTATAGCATAGACTACTAACAAAGATAATAAAGGTTGTATTTTATTAATACACCACTGTTGTCTCTCCTTTTCTCTCTTCCCATCTGATATTACCTACGTATCAGTCATAAATTATGGATTGCACTGCCATCTACTGCCATGATGAAGAAAAACACCATGGGGTATATTTACTAAGGCCCTCATTCCGAGTTGTTCGCTCGGTAAATTTCAAGGCATCGCAGCGTTTTTCTGCTTAGTACGCATGCGCAATGTTCGCACTGCGACTGCGCCAAGTAATTTTGCTATGAAGATAGTTTTTTTACTCACGGCTTTTACTTCGCTCCGGCGAACGTAATGTGATTGACAGGAAATGGGTGTTACTGGGCGGAAACACGGCGTTTTATGGGCGTGTGGATGAAAACGCTACCGTTTCCGGAAAAAACGCAGGAGTGGCTGGAGAAACGGGGGAGTGTCTGGGCGAACGCTGGGTGTGTTTGTGACGTCAAACCAGGAACGACAAGCACTGAACTGATCGCAGATGCCGAGTAAGTCTGAAGCTACTCTGAAACTGCTAAGTAGTTTGTAATCGCAATATTGCGAATACATCGTTCGCAATTTTAAGAAGCTAAGATTCACTCCCAGTAGGCGGCGGCTTAGCGTGTGTAACTCTGCTAAAATCGCCTTGCGAGCGATCAACTCGGAATGAGGGCCTAAAATTCGTATTTTTCCAAATGAGGTTAAAGTTCAAATACGAATGACATAAAAAGTGTAATTTTGCAACTTTTTGAATTTATTACGACTCATTTACTAAGCTGTTGTATTCTGCATTTTCGTATTTTCCGATGTCGATGTCATTCGTATTTTTTGGCAGTGTTTAACGGGAGTGAATAGTAAAACACTGCCGACATTAACACAATGAATCTCGGCCGGATCTGTGAGATCCGTGCAGGGCATCATTGTGCACCTTTCGTAATAAAAATAACTGTTAAAAATAAAAATGCGTGGGGTCCCCCCCCCTAAGCAAAACCAGCCTCGGGCTCTTTGAGCCGGTCCTGGCTCACAAAATATGGGGGGAAAAATGACATGGGTTCCCCCATATTTCATAAACCAGCACTGGGCTTTGCGCCTGGTCCTGGTTCCAAAAATACGGGGGACAAAAAGCGTAGGGGTCCCCCGTATTTTTTAAACCAGCACCGGGCTCCACTAGCCAGGTACATAATGCCAGAGCCAGGGGACACTTTTATAGTGGTCCCTGCGGCCCTGGCATTACATACCCAACTAGTCACCCCTGGCCGGGGTACCCTGGAGGAGTGGGAACCCCTTAAATCAAGGGATCCCCCCCTCCAGCCACCCAAGGGCCATGGGTGAAGCCCGAGGCTGTCCCCCCATCCAAGGGCGGCGGATGGGGTGCTGATAGCCTTTTGAAAAAATGTGAATATAGGTTTTAGTAGCAGTACTACAAGTCCCAGCAAGCCTCCCCCGCAAGCTGGTACTTGGAGAACCACAAGTACCAGCATGCGGTGGAAAACCGGGCCCGCTGGTACCCGTAGTACTACTACTAAAAAAATACCCCCCAAAAAAACAGGACACACACACCGTGAAAGTATAATTTTATTACATACATGCACACCTCCAAACATACATACTTACCTATGTTCACACGAGGCTCTGTCCTCTTGTCCCTGTAGAATCCTTGGGGTACCTGTGAAAAAAATTATACTCACATAATCCAGTGTAGAATCAGACCTTTGTATAATCCACGTACTTGGCAAAATAATAAAACGGAAACCCGACCACGCACTGAAAGGGGTCCCATGTTTACACATGGGACCCCTTTCCCCGACTACCAGGACCCCCCCTGACTCCTGTCAAAGAGGGTCCCTTCAGCCAATCAGGGAGCGCCACATCGTGGCACTCTCCTGATTGGCTGTGTGCTCCTGTAGTGTCTGTCAGGCTGCACACGGCAGAGATACAATGTAGCGCCTATGCGCTCCATTGTATCCAATGGTGGGAACTTTGCGGTCAGCGGTTGACCGAGAGTAACCTCACCGCTGACAGCAAAGTTCCCACCATTGGATACAATGGAGCGCATAGGCGCTACATTGTATCTCTGCCGTGTGCTGCCTCACAGACACTACAGGAACACACAGCCAATCAGGAGAGTGCCACGACGTGGCGCTCCCTGATTGGCTGAAGGGACCCTCTTTGACAGGAGTCAGGGGGGGTCCTGGCAGTCGGGGAAAGGGGTCCCATGTGTAAACATGGGGCCCCTTTCAGTGGGTGGTCGGGTTTCCGTTTCATTATTTTGCCAAGTACGTGGGTTATACAAAGGTCAGATTCTACACTGGATTATGTGAGTATAATTTTTTTCACAGGTACCCCAAGGATTCTACAGGGACAAGAGGACAGAGCCTCGTGTGAACATAGGTAAGTATGTATGTTTGGAGGTGTGCATGTATGTATTAAAATTATACTTTCACGGTGTGTGTGTCCTGTTTTTTGGGGGGTATTTTTTTAGTAGTAGTACTATGGGTACCAGCGGGCCCGGTTTTCCACCGCATGCTGGTACTTGTGGTTCTCCAAGTACGAGCTTGCGGGGGAGGCTTGCTGGGACTTGTAGTACTGCTACTAAAAACAATATTCACATTTTTTCAAAAGGCTATCAGCCCCCCATCCACCGCCCTTGGATGGGGGGGACAGCCTCGGGCTTCACCCCTGGCCCTTGGGTGGCTGGAGGGGGGGACCCTTTGATTTAAGGGGTTCCCACTCCTCCAGGGTACCCCGGCCAAGGGTGACTAGTTGGGTATGTAATGCCAGGGACCACTATAAAAGTGTCCCCCGGCTCTGGCATTATGTACCTGGCTAGTGGAGCCCGGTGCTGGTTTAAAAAATACGGGGGAACCCATGTCATTTTCCCCCCCATATTTTGCGAACCAGGACTGGCTCAAAGAGCCCGAGGCTGGTTTTGCTTAGGAGGGGGGACCCCACGCAATTTTTTTCTGATTTTTAACGACTTTAAACACCTTTTTAAGGTACACAATGAAGCCCTGCACGGATCTCACAGATCCGGCCGGGATTACTTGTGTTTTGTCAGGCAGTGTTTTACCCATCACTCCCGTAAAACACTGCCTAACATTACGAATCACATCGACATCGGAAAATACGAATTGGGAAGTCGGCAGCTTAGTGAATGATTGTATCAGGATTCAAAAAGTTGCAGTAAAATGCACCCGATACCATTCGAGTTCAAACACCCTTCAAAACGGCAAAAACACAAATCTTTGTAAATATACCCCCATATGTGCACTGCACACACTGCACCCATTATAGATATGCCACTGACTGGAGAGTATGATGGGGAGAGGTAGAGAATTCCATAAATAGGGAGCAGCATGTGCAAAATCTTGTAGGTGGGAGGAGGTAATCAAAAGGCAGGATAGGCGGCATACATTTGTGGAGCACAGAGGGAAATTGGGAGTGTGAAGGGAGATAAGGTCAGAGATGTAAATGGGAGAGGAGTGTGTGAGGGCTTTGTGAGTGTAAGAATCTTAGATTGGATTCTGAAGGGGAGGCAGACGTAGTACGTTTGGAGAGGAAGATGAGCAGGGCAGCAGCATTGAGGACAGATTGGAGTGGAGAGAGGTGGTAGTCAGGAAGGTCAGATAGGAGGAAGTTACAGTAGTCCAATCTGGAGACGACCAGTGAGTGGATGATGGTCTTAGTAGCACCCAGGGTAAGAAAGTTTCCAGGTTTGATCCTGGAAATATTTTTTTGATGGAAACGGCAAGACTGTGAAAGGTACTGAATGTGTGGTGTAAAGGAGAGGTAGGAGTCAAGGATAACTCCAAGACAGCGCACATGGGGGCTAGAGACGATAGTTGTGCCATCAATAGATAATGAGGTTATGTGGGAGGGTGGGAAGATAATCAGCTCAGTTTTAGACATGTTAAGTTCAAGAAAGCGCTGGGACATCCAGGAAGAAATAACGGAGATACAGCTGGAGGCAAGAGTGAAGAGTGAGTGATATTTGCAATATGAAACTTAGACTGCGTATGATGGGCGTACAGTATGATGGGTTTACACCGTTGTGGTTCCTGTCTTCCTGAATGGAAGTCCTGGCCTTTTTCCATCTTTGGCAACTGGTGAGAGAAGTATTACGGTCTTACCACAGTATAGCCTTGTATATATTTTTAACATGTGAGTACACTGTATGTCATGAAATTGTCACGTTATCTAAGGATCTCTGCACTACTGGTCTGTTTTTCCTCTTGTGCCTGTGATCTGCCTTCACCTATACAGGGTGAGGCTAGCAGGCTGGCATCTTTTTAGGTGGAGGACTAAGGAATCTGTAAGCTTTTGAATGATGGTGTGACATTCAGCATACTATCTATATTTACATACTAAGGGGTGTATTCAATTGCAGTCAGAACTGCCATCTTGTTTGAAGACTGCAGTTTCCGACTTTTTTAGGTCAGAAACTGTTCTGACCTATTCAATATGCCTGCCGTTTTTACGACAAGTCGGCAATTCCAACTTGACGGAATAGCCACGTGTTTTGTCGGAATTGTGGCCAAATCCGACAGATTTTAGTCCCGTTTCCGACAATGTCAATACGACTTAAAAAAAAGTCGGATTGGCATTGTCGGGAGCTGCCAAATCCGCTCATTGAATATTGAATACTGCATCCGTTGGAAAGGATCCAAAAAGCATTGAATACACCCCTAGAAGTACATGTTGTTCCCTGAGTGGGGACACAATACTACATTACATAAAAAGTTGATCGGAAGCATATAGAAAACTGAAACAATGTAAAGACTTCTGATAAATCTAGCTGTACATATAAACTCCACTTTTACTTTTAATAAGGGCTTGATTTATTGTATTAATTTTTGAACTGCAATAATTAGCATATAATTTAGCACTGAATTGTTGTAATTTGCTGTATTTTAATAACGCTTACCCCTCACATAGGAGCAAACTCTATGGCTGTCAGAAGACAAAGCGGCCTGTTTATCAATAATTGCATTCAAGTTCTGGGTGCGATATTAGCATCCAAAATCACATTGCAGGATGCGATTACACTGCCCAAAGGTATGATGCAGCACATGCAGGGACAGGAGCTCCAAAAGGAACCCGTCCCTGCTATGTCTTCACTTCCATATACCGGGACTGCATGGTTCTCTGACCACACATGTGTGGTGGACATTGCTGGGGAGGGACCCAGAGGAACCCTCTCTTAGTGATTTTTGAGATCTGTAGCCCATAGGCTACAACAGGGGCCAGTCTCCAAAATGCTTCTAATTCTAGAGCTTGGTAAGTCTCCGATACCTGCTGCTGTACCTCCATCTTACATACGTGTGATACTAAATATTAGCGGTTACCGCCCAAAAATGGTTGTTTTTGGCGAATATGTCACATATAGTTAATGATAAATGTGCTTACAGGGAGTCCAAAATGGCAGAGGATAGAAAATAGGATTTTAATTACTTACCGATAAATCCTTTTCTCGTAGTCCGTAGGGGATACTGGGAATTCATTTAGTACCATGGGGTATAAACGGGTCCACTTGGAGCCATGGGCACTATAGAAGTTTAACATGTGCTGGCTCCTCCCTATGTGCCCCTCCTACCAGACTCAGTCTAGGAAACTGTGCCTGAGGAGACGTACATACTTTGAGAGAAGGATATAGATAAGGAAAGTGGTGAGATTTCAAGAGATTTCAAATCAGCACAACCAGAACAAGAGGAAAGACATGCTAACAAAACTTGAAAACCAGAACAGCAACAGCTGAACCAAACACCAGTAGTTAAACAAAACCTTGCAGAAAGAACGAAGCACCGGGCGGGCGCCCAGTATCCCCTATGGAATACGAGAAAAGGATTTACCGGTAGGTAATTAAAATCCTATTTTCTCTTACGTCTTAGGGGATATTGGGAATCCATTTAGTACCATGGGGAAATACCAAAGCTCCCAAACCGGGTAAGAGAGTGCTGAGGTTCCTGCAGAACAGATTGACCAAACTGAAGGCCCTCAGAGGCCAAGGGATCGAACTTGTAAAACTTGGCAAACGTGTTAGAACTAGGCCAAGTAGCTGCTCGGCAAAGCTGTAATGCCGAAACACCCCGGGCAGCCCCACAAGAGGAACCCACCGACTTAGAGTGGGCCTGTACCGATTTTGGAATCGGTAAACCTGCCGTGGAATGGATAGTGAGCCTGATCCAGCGAGCAATTGATTGCTTTGAAGCAGGACACCCAATCTTGTTGGCATCATATAAAACGAACAGCGAGTTCAATTTTCTGTGACGAGCAGTTCGCTTTACATATACCTTTAAAGCCCTTACAATGTGCAAGGACTTTGAAGTAGCAGAGGTGTAAGTAACAACCGGGACCACAACTGGCTGGTTGATGTGAAATACCAACACCACCTTAGGAAGGAATTGCTGATGAGTCCTGAGTTCAGCCCTGTCCTCATGGAAAATTAAGTAGGGGCTCTTGTGAGACAATGCCCCCAGCTCCGACACGCGCCTTGCTGAAGCCAAGGCCAATAGCGTGACGGTCTTCCGCGTAAGATACTTTACATCTGCCTCCTGTAACAGTTCAAACCAGTCCGACTGGAGGAAAGTCAGAATCAAATTTAGATACCAAGGTGCCATTGGAGGCACAAAGGGAGGTTGGATGTGAAGAACACCTTTCAAGAACGTCTGAACCTCAGGGAGAGAAGCCAATTGTTTCTGAAAGAAAATAGAGAAGGCCGAAATCTGAACTTTTATGGAGCCTAGGCGTAGGCCCACGTCAACTCCCGACTGCAGAAAAAGCAGGAAACGTCCCAGTTGAAAGTCCACCGTAGAATATTGTCTGCGCTCACACCAAGAGACATATTTCTTCCAGATACGATGGTAATGTTTTGACGTTACCCCCTTCCTGGCTTGGATCATAGTCGGGAATCCTGGCAAGATCTTGTCCAGGTCTGACTGGAGAATTGTAGCCGGCCTCCCACCTGCCTGTCTCCCAGGCCTCGCGGTCCACCGTCATGTGGAAAGTTTTGAGGAGGCAGAGCTCTGTTCCTGGTTTGCATGGTTTATCTATAGCACCTCTGGCGGCGGTAGAAGAAGCTTGCCTCTAAACTTGTCAGTCCGAAAGGACTGTAAATTGGGTCCTGAGTAGGCCTTCCTGGCTGGCAGAGCTACAGAAGGTAGATAAGTGGACTTACCCGCAGTAGCTTGTGAGATCCACTTGTCGAGATCATCGCCAAATAAGGCCTCACCTGTGAAAGGCAGGCCTTCCACCTCTTTTTTGGAGTCCGCGCCAGCAGTCCACTGACGTAGCCATAATCCCCTGCATGCTGACACTGCCATAGCTGTAGTGCGTGCATTAAGCAAACCTATCTCTTTAATGGCTTCCACCATAAAGTTTGCAGAGTCTTGTATGTGTTGCAGGAGTACCACAATTTCTTCTTGAGGTAAGGTGTCTAACCCCTCAATTAAATTACCAGACCATTTAGAAATTGCTCGAGTAATCCACCCACATGCTATAGTGGGTCTCTGGCCCACCCCTGCAGCTATATACAAAGATTTGAGTGTAGTCTCAATCTTACGATCAGCTGTATTCTTTAGGGAGGCTGCACCAGGAACAGGTAATACTATTTTACGTGAGAGCCTGGAGACTGATGTATCGACTATCGGTGGATTTTCCCATTTTTTCCTATCCTCAGAAGGAAAAGATGATAATAACCACCTAGGAATTTGACATTTCTTATCTGGATTAACCCACCATTCTTCAAACAGGGTATTTAGTTCCTTTGATACGGATAAAGTGTCTGAGGATTTTTTCTTTATATTAAAGTAAGAATCCTCACACTCATCTGTCACCTTATCAGGGATATTTAGGAGTTCTTTGATAGACTCTATGAGAGCCTCTACACCCTACGACAGAGTACCATCCCCTACCTCTATGTCCACCTCACCTTCCTCCATTTCTGACCCTTCATTATCAGAGTCAGAATGCAGGATATGGGCCAAAGTACGTTTTTGCGGACAAATGGTAGAGGACCCGAGACGCCGGTCTGAGTACTGAGTTCTTTTGCATAATCTCAGCCATATACTGTATTAAGTATTGCGTCTCTTTCTCATTACGAGATAATTTAGTAGAGATGGTGGAAATCATCCCCTTAATGGAGTCCAGCCATGCTGGCTCTGCCCCACTAGCCCGAGAAGGGATACTTCACTGAGTACACACTAGTGAACCCCCTGGAGAAGAGGAACACTGTGCCTTACATGAAACACACTCTTTGCCTGACATACTGCAGCAGTGACAGCACACACACACAGGAAAAGGTTAAAAGCACAATTAGAAGAAAAGGAGGAGGCTGCGCTACAAGAGGAAAAGAACAATAGTCCACTAAGTGTGTACAGTTTTATGACTATTTATTAAAAACACTAACTCATTAAAAAACAGCAATATTCTGTACAGTTATATTGTGCCATGTGCATACATGAAAAAAATATAGAGTTTACCCGGAGTATTGGTTCAGGACATGTGTTACATAAACTCTGTAGGATCCGTTCCAGATATTGCCCATAAGTAATATATGTCCAGTTATAATCCACTATGGAGAGTCCCTTTCAGATGGTGTATAGAGAGTCCTTTACAGATTCCATATGCCGCTAGAGGATTGAAGATTGAGTGGAATGTCCCGTAAACAGTGGGTACCTCATGCAATGCGGTGATTGGATGGTGCCTCTCTAGGACTCCTCTGGATAGCTGGAGAGTGGTGAGGGCTGGTTCGGATCCAATTGAAGAAAGTCCTGCTCCAAGGGAGCAGGATTTTTACCCCTTGGAGCAGGACTTTCTTCAATTGGATCCGAACCAGCCCTCACCACTCTCCAGCTATCCAGTGGAGTCCTAGAGAGGCACCATCCAATCACCGCATTGCATGATGTACCCACTGTTTACGGGACATTCCACTCAATCTTCAATCCTCTGGCGGCATATGGAATCTGTAAAGGACTCTCTATACACCATCTGAAGGGGACTCTCCATAGTGGATTATAACTGGACATATATTACTTAAGGGCAATATCTGGAACGGATCCTACAGAGTTTATGTAACACATGTCCTGAACCAATACTCCGGGTAAACTCTATATTTTTTTCATGTATGCACATGGCACAATATAACTGTACAGAATATTGCTGTTTTTTAATGAGTTAGTGTTTTTAATAAATAGTCATAAAACTGTACACACTTAGTGGACTATTGTTCTTTTCCTCTTGTAGCGCAGCCTCCTCCTTTTCTTCTACCAGTGTAAATATATTGGGAGTGACTTCCCTCTTAATATTGGCTGCCGCTTAGCTGAGCACCTCGCCTCATAGCGCCCGAATACCCTTGGGTATTACCTATTACCTTCCTTTGCATAAAAGCACAATTAACCCACAAAGAGCCCTTTTCAAGAGACACAGAGAGAGGACAGAACCAGCACATGGCGCCCTTATTGCTAATGCCAAGCTTAGCCGGGTCGCATACTAAGTATCTAGATTAGGGCTTAGTACACTAGTATAACGCTCCCCCCTGCTATGACCCTCTGGTACCGCTGAGGTAATCTGGAACCTCTCCGGAGGAGTTGCGCGTCCCTGTAGTCAGCGTCTGTGTAGCTACAGTAGGGTAAAATGGCGCTTGTGAGCTGCTGGATCCGCTCATAGTGAAGCCCCGCCCCTTCAGTGGCGCGCAGTCTTCCCACTCTTCTTTATACTGGCATTATGTGTCTGTGTGCATAAAATGGAGTAAGCCCCCTTTTAAGCCTGTAGAAGCCGTGCATCTCCGTACCCTTATGCCGCCATAATGGCCGGCGACCCGCTAACCATGATGCCGGCTTAGTACTCAACACTCTTCTTTCTTCTGGCTCTGTTAGGGGTGGCGGCGTGCTGCGGGAATGTATGCTCGCCGTGGTGGGACTTGCGAATAGTTCCTCAGGAACTAGTGTCCTGTCAGCGGGGAACGGGACCATTAACCCTTAGTGGGGTTGGACTGCCCCCCCTAAGTCCCACGAAGCAGGCAGGCTGGTGCCATCCAATCCTACCTGAAAATAGCAAACATAAAAATAAATGCAGAAAACTCTTCAGGAGCTTCCAGAAATGTGACCGACTCCTTCAAGCACATTTTCTAAACTGAGTCTAGTAGGAGGGGCACAGAGGGAGGATCCAGCACACGTTAAACTCCTATAGTGTCCATGGCTCCAAGTGGACCTGTCTATACCCCATGTTACTAAGTGGATTCCCAGTATCCCCTAGGACGTAATAGAAAAAAAATACATCTAATCCAAGATCACTCAGAGATCACCCTAACCTGTTTGCAGGAAACTTCGCTATAGAGGCGAGTCCACACACCTCCTACTATCCCTCCACATTCTTCCCAAATTCTGTTCTATACAGCATAAAATATATTACATGCCTATTGGATGGCCGTTGTACACTGTATGGTCAGAGCAATATAAACGGGGATGCATCCTGAAATTATATGATTATATATAATGCTGCGGCTTACTGGCGGAACACTTCCCCATATGGTACTTCTGTATGGGGAAGTAAAATTGCACAAAACTGGGGAGACTACAACACACCCTATTCATACATCTGACAAATCTGTGATACCACCTTATGGCATTGGAGACCAGTGACGTGCGGTGAGGCAGAGCCTTTTCTGTCAAACTAATATATTATTCTAATCATTTTTATAGTAAAAACTGAGTCAAAAGTCTCTGACAGGCCAGGCAGTGCCTCACCTGCTTATCTTTTCCGCCCATCTCTTATCAAAACTCACCAAATTTCCAGGAATTTATACTGCTGCACCTGTGTATAATGCCCACATGAACCCTCAGCCGGACGGTCGGAGGCCGTCCGTACACACTGAGCGATATGACCGCTCAGTGACATCACTCAGCTGCCGGCCGTGCATGCATCTCCTGGACGACAGTCCAGATCGAGCTTGCATGCATTGCCGACAGCGAAGATCGTTGCCGACCCGCAGGGTCGCGCATCGGCCATCGCTGGCGGCATACACACTTGCCTAGGAAGGGGGAAAATGAGCGGCATCGCTCATTTTATCGGCAAATGTGTATGGGCCTTTAGGCTTATATCGTGTGTGTAAGTCTAATCCTGATAGTAGCCAGTGCCTCCAGAGCCATCTACATCACCACATGTCCCTGTTGGAGACAGATGAAAAGGGGATTTTCACAACATCTTGGGGAGAGAAGGGGGGAATGCAGGGCTGGATTAAGCCTTCAGAGGGCCCCGGGCACTGACAGGGGGGCTCTCTCCCTCACGTCAGAACTGCACCCCTGGTTGTGTTGGCTGTCTCCCCCAGTGCAGGTCCTATCTATCCATATATGTACCCCTTATACTGTATAATATATTTAATGATCTCCTGCCCCTTACATATTTAATGACCCCCCCCCCTCACTCTTCCTTAAATATTTCATACCTCCTCACCCCTAACCCTTAGCCGTTTAATGATCCCCCCTACCCCTTAACTATTTATTCCACCCCCCAACCTTTATATATCTAATTAACCTCTCAGCGCCACCTTTTAAATTCTATTTAATGATTTTCTACCCCTATAGCAGAGCAGATTAAAATTCCGACTCCAGTCTCCCGCTCGTCACCTTCTTCCCCCAGGGTCAGCTGCACAGCGCCGTCGGCATTTACTAGTCAATGGCGATGACGGAGGAGAAGAGCAAGTGGTGCCGCCACTGCTGCTGCGTAACACAGTGCAGAGTCAGTGTCAGACACAGTTTGCAGGAGTCGGGGATGATTTTGTCTGTCGCCAGCAGCATCAGTTCTCCCGGAAGCTTCTGCTGCTGCTAGGAGAGGTGCTGCTGCTGGTACAGCCTGGAAACGGACAAAATGACCCCCGTACAACAACTCCGGATGGGGGGGGGGGGGGCCTTTAAGTAGGGGGGGCCCAGGGTTACTTACCCCCTGGGCTCCCTCCTTAATCCGGCACTGGGGGTATGTAACAAAACATGGAGAGAGAAAGCACTAACCAATCCACTTTTTTCAAAAACAGCCTGTAAAATGAGTTAGAAACAGATTGGTTAGTGCTTTATTTCTCTCCACTTTATCTCTGTCCTCCCCTTAGCAACGGGAGAAAAAATTACTTGAAATGCCTCCCAACATGTCCCTCTCCAGGAGGGACAGAACGCTCTGCTCCTGGACTTCCCTCTTAATATATGATTGCTATCACCTGTCCTGAAACACCTTTAACCCATTGACCTGTTCAAAACAGGTGCAGACAATCATAAATTAGAAGAAAAATCCAGAAGCAGAACATTTTTTCCCTCCTGGAGAGGGTAATGTTGTGAGGTATGGAAATGGCGGAGCCTCTCTGACATGAACTTTGGGCCTAATTCAGTAAGGATTGCAAATTCTGCTAATTAGTAGAGATGTGCAACGTGCATTTTCCGTGTTTTGTGTTTTGGATTCGGTTCCACGGTCGAGTTTTGGATTCGGACGTGTTTTGGCAAAACCACCCTTTCGGATTTTTGTCGGATTCGGATGCGTTTTGGATTCGGGTGTTTTTAAAAAAACAAACTCAAAAACAGCTTAAATCATAGAATATGGGGGTAATTTTGATCCTATAGTATTTTCTCTATCGTCCTAGTGGATGCTGGGGTTCCTGAAAGGACCATGGGGGAATAGCGGCTCCGCAGGAGACAGGGCACAAAAGTTAAGCTTTAGGATCAGGTGGTGTGCACTGGCTCCTCCCCCTATGACCCTCCTCCAAGCCTCAGTTAGGTTTTTGTGCCCGGCCGAGAAGGGTGCAATCTAGGTGGCTCTCCTAAAGAGCTGCTTAGAAAAGTTTAGTTTTAGGTTTTTTATTTTACAGTGAGTCCTGCTGGCAACAGGATCACTGCATCGAGGGACTTAGGGGAGAAGAAGTGAACTCACCTGCGTGCAGGATGGATTGGCTTCTTAGGCTACTGGACATTAGCTCCAGAGGGACGATCACAGGTACAGCCTGGATGGGTCACCGGAGCCGCGCCGCCGGCCCCCTTGCAGATGCCGAAAAGAGAAGAGGTCCAGAAATCGGCGGCAGAAGACTCTTCAGTCTTCTTAAGGTAGCGCACAGCACTGCAGCTGTGCGCCATTGCTCTCAGCACACTTCACACGGCAGTCACTGAGGGTGCAGGGCGCTGGGGAGGGGCGCCCTGGGCAGCAATGGAAACCTGTTATTTGGCAAAAAATACCTCACATATAGCCTCCGGGGGCTATATGGAGATATTTAACCCCTGCCAGAATCCGTTGAAGAGCGGGAGACGAGCCCGCCGAAAAGGGGGCGGGGCCTATCTCCTCAGCACACAGCGCCATTTTCCCTCACAGAAAGGCTGGAGGGAAGGCTCCCAGGCTCTCCCCTGCACTGCACTACAGAAACAGGGTTAAAACAGAGAGGGGGGGCACTAATTTGGCGATAGACATATATATAAAGATGCTATAAGGGAAAACACTTATATAAGGTTGTCCCTATATAATTATAGCGTTTTTGGTGTGTGCTGGCAAACTCTCCCTCTGTCTCTCCAAAGGGCTAGTGGGTCCTGTCCTCTATCAGAGCATTCCCTGTGTGTGTGCTGTGTGTCGGTACGTGTGTGTCGACATGTATGAGGACGATGTTGGTGAGGAGGCGGAGCAATTGCCTGTAATGGTGATGTCACTCTCTAGGGAGTCGACACCGGAATGGATGGCTTATTTAGGGAATTACGTGATAATGTCAACACGCTGCAAGGTCGGTTGACGACATGAGACGGCCGACAAACAATTAGTACCGGTCCAGACGTCTCAAAAACACCGTCAGGGGTTTAAAACGCCCGTTTACCTTAGTCGGTCGACACAGACACAGACACGGACACTGAATCCAGTGTCGACGGTGAATAAACAAACGTATTCCTCATTAGGGCCACACGTTTAGGGCAATGAAGGAGGTGTTACATATTTCTGATACTACAAGTACCACAAAGATGGGTATTATGTGGGAGTGAAAAAACTACCGTAGTTTTTCCTGAATCAGATAAAATAAAATGAAGTGTGTGATGAGGCGTGGGTTTACCCCTATAGCAAATATTGGCGTTATACCTTTTCCCGCCAGAAGTTAGGGCGCGTTGGGAAACACCCCTTAGGGTGGATAAGGCGCTCACACGCTTATCATGTGGCGTTACCGTCTCCAGATACGGCCGCCCTCAAGGAGCCAGCTGATATGAAGCTGGAGTAATATCCTAAAAAGTATATACACACATACGGTGGTTATACTGCGACCAGCGATCGCCTCAGCCTGGAAATGCAGTGCTGGGTTGGCTTGGTCGGATTCCCCGACTGAAAATATTTTAGTGATATAGAGCATTTAATAGGATGCAGTCTATATATATATATATATATATGCGAGATGCACAGAGGGATATTTGCACTCTGGCATCAAGATAAGTGCGTTGTCCATATCTGCCAGAAGATGTTATGGACACGACAGTGGTCAGGTGATGCAGATCCCATACGGCACATGAAAGTATGGTCGTATAAAGGAGAGTAGGTACTTGGGGTCGGTCCATCGGACCTGGGGGCCACGGCAACAGCTGGGAAATCCAACCTTTTTACCCCAAGTCACATCTCAGCAGAAAAAGACACTGTCTTTTCAGCCTCAATCCTTCCGTTCCCATAAGGGCATGCGGGCAAAAGGCCAGTCATATCTGCCCAGGCATATAGGAAAGGGAAGTAGACTGCAGAAGGCAGCCCCTTTCCAGGAACAGAAGCCCTCCACCGAGTCTGCCAAGTCCTCAGCAGGACGCTGGGGCCGTGCAAGCTGACTCAGGTGAGGTGGGGGGTCGTCTCAAGAGTCTCAGCGTGCAGTGGGATCACTCGCAAGTTGACCCCTAGATCGTACAAAGTATTATCCCAGGGGTACAGTTTGGAGATTCGAGACATCTTTTCCTCGCAGGTTCCTGAAGTCTGCTTTACCAAAGGCACCCTCCGACAGGGAGGCAGTATTGGGAAAAAAAAATTCACAAGCTGTATTTCCAGCAGGTGATAATCAAAGTACCCCTCCTACAATCAAGGAAAAGGGTATTAGTCTTCCACACTATATTGTGGTACTGAAGCCAGACGGCTTGGTGAGACATATTCTAAATCTGAAATTTTTGAACACTTACATACAAAGGTTCAAATCAAGATGGAGTCACTCAGAACAGTGATAGCGAACCGGAAAAAAGGGGACTATATGGTGTCCCTGGACATCAAGGATTACCTCCATGTCCAAATTTGCCCTTCTCAACAAGGGTACTTATGGTTCGTGGTACAGAACTGTCAATATCAGTTTCTGACGCTGCCGTTGAATTATCCACGGCACCCCGGGCCTTTACCAAGGTAATGGCCGAAAAGATGATTCTCTTCAAAGAAAAGGGCATCTTAATTATCCCTTACTTGGACGATATCCTGAAAAGGGAAAGGTCCAGAGAACAGTTGGAGGTCGGAATAGCACTATCTAAAGTAGTTCTATGACAGCACGAGTGGATTCTAAATATTCCAAAAATCGCAGCGTTTTTCCGACGATACGTCGGCTGTTCCTAGGAATGATTCTGGGCATAGTCCAGAAAAAGGTGTTTCTCCTGGAGGAGAAAGCCAGGGAGCTATCCGAACTAGTCAGAAACCTCCTAAAACCAGGCCAAGTATCAGTGCATCAATGCACAGGAGTCCTGGGAAAAATGGTGGCTTCTTACGAAGCAATTCCATTCGGCAGATCTCACGCAAAAAAATTTCAGGGGGATTTGCTGGACGAATGGTCCGGATCGCATCTTCAGATGCATCAGCAGATAATCCTGTCTCCAAGGACAAGGGTGTCTCTTCTGTGGGGGCTGCAGAGTGCTCATCTTCTAGAGGACAGCACATTCAGCATTCAGGACTGTGTTCTGGTGACCACGGATGCCAGCCTGAGAGGCTGGGAAGCAGTCACACAGGGAAGAAATTTCCAAGGAATGTGGTCAAGTCTGGAGACTTTTCTCCACATGAATATACTGGAGCTAAGAGCAATTTCCAATGCTCTGAGCCTAGGAAGACCTCTGCTTCAAAGTCAGTCGGTGCTGATCTGGTCGGACATCATCATGGCAGTCGCCCACGTAAACAGACGGGGCGGCACAAGAAGCAGGAGGGCAATGACAGCAAGAACTTTTCGCTGAGCAAAAAATCATGTGATAACACTGTCAGCAGTGTTCATTCCGGGAGTGGAAAACTGAATTTCCTCAGCAGGAATGAATTCCACTCGGAAAAGTGGGAACTTCATCTGGAAGTTTCCACATGATTGTAAACCGTGGGAAAGACCAAAGGTGGTCATAAGATGGCGTCCCACCTGAAGCGCCAGGTCAAGAGACCCTCAGGCAATAGCTGGGTCGCTCTGGTAACACCGTGGGTGTACCAGTCGGGTATGTGTTCCCTCCTCTGCCTCTCATACCCAGGGTATTGAGAATTATAGGAAGGAGAGGAGTAAGAATTATACTCGTGGCTCCGGTTTGGCCAAGAAGGACTTGGTAACCGGAACTTCAAGAGATAAGAAGGGTCTTGATTCAGCAAGAATCATGTCTGTTCCAAGACTTACCGCAGCTGCGTTGACGCAGGGGCGGGTGAACGCCGGATCCTAAGGGAAAAGGCATTCCGGAAGAGGTCATCCCTACCCTGGTCAGAGCCAGGAAGGAGGTGACCGCACAACATTATCACAGTTTAGGTGAAAATATGTTCCATGGTGTGAGGCCAGGAAGGCTCCACGGAAGAATTTCAACTAGGTTAATTCCTATATTTCCTGCAAACAGGAGTGTCTATGGGCCTCAAATTGGGGTCCATTAAGGTTCAAATTTCGGCCTGTCGATTTTCTTCCAGAAAGAATTGGCTTCAGTTCCTGAAGTCCAGAAGTTTGTCAAGGGAGTACTGCATATACAACCCCTTTTGATGTCTCCAGTGGCACTGGGGGATCTCAACGTAGTTTTGGGGATTCCAAAAATCACATTGGTTTAAACCACTCAAATCTGTGGATTTGATATATCTCACATGGAAAGTGAACATGCGGTTGGTCCTGGCCTCGGCCAGGCGAGTGTCAAAATTGGCGGCTTTGTCTCACAAAGCCATATCTGATTGTCCATTCGGACAGAGCAAAGCTGCGGACTCGTCCCCAGTTTATCCCTAAGGTGGTGTCAGCGTTTTACCTGAACCAGCTTATTGTGGTACCTGCGGCTACTAGGGACTTGGAGGACTCCAAGTTGCTGGATGTTGTCAGGGCCCTGAAAATATAGTTTTCCAGGTCGGCTGGAGTCAGGAAATCTGACTTGCTGTTTTATCCTGTATGCACCCAACAAGCTGGGTGCCCCTGCTTCTAAGCAGACTATTGCTCGTTGGATTTGTAGTACAATTCAGCTTGCACATTCTGTGGCAGGCTTGCCACAGCCAAAAATATGTAAATGCCCATTCCACAAGGAAGGGGGGCTCATCTTGGGCAGCTGCCCGAGGGGTCTCGGCTTTACAACTTTGCCGAGCGGCTACGTGGTCGGGGGAGAACACGTTTGTAAAATCCTACAAATTTGATACCCTGGCTAAGGAGGACCTGGAGTTCTCTCATTCGGTGCTGCAGAGTCATCCGCACTCTCCCGCCCGTTTGGGAGCTTTGGTATAATCCCCATGGTCCTTTCAGGAACCCCAGCATCCACTAGGACGATAGAGAAAATAAGAATTTACTTACCGATAATTCTATTTCTCGGAGTCCGTAGTGGATGCTGGGCGCCCATCCCAAGTGCGGATTATCTGCAATACTTGTACATAGTTATTGTTAACTAAATCGGGTTATTGTTGTAGTGAGCCATCTTTCAGAGGCTCCTCTGTTCTCATACTGTTAACTGGGTTCAGATCACAGGTTGTACAGTGTGATTGGTGTGGCTGGTATGAGTCTTACCCGGGATTCAAAATCCTTCCTTATTATGTACGCTCGTCCGGGCACAGTATCCTAACTGAGGCTTGGAGGAGGGTCATAGGGGGAGGAGCCAGTGCACACCACCTGATCCTAAAGCTTAACTTTTGTGCCCTGTCTCCTGCGGAGCCGCTATTCCCCCATGGTCCTTTCAGGAACCCCAGCATCCACTACGGACTCCGAGAAATAGAATTATCGGTAAGTAAATTCTTATTATTAACCTCAATAACCATAATTTCCACTCATTTCCAGTCTATTCTGAACACCTCACAATATTATTTTTAGTCCTAAAATTTGCACCGAGGTCGCTGGATGACTAAGCTAAGCGACCCAAGTGGGTGGCACAAACACCTGGCCCATCTAGGAGTGGCACTGCAGTGTCAGACAGGATGGCACTTAAAAAATAGTCCCCAAACAGCACATGATGCAAAGATAAATAAAAAAAGAGGTGCAAGATGGAATTGTCCTTGGGCCCTCCCACCCACCCTTATATTGTATAAACAGGACATGCACACTTTAACAAACCAATCATTTCAGCGACAGGGTCTGCCACACGACTGTGGCTGCAATGACTCGTTGGTTTAGGCCCCCACCAAAAAAGTAGCAATCAATCTCTCCTTGCACAAACTGGCTCTACAGAGGAAAGATGTCCACCTCATCCTCATCATCCAATTCCTCACCCTTTTCACTGTGTACATCCTCCTCCTCACAGAGTATTAATTCGTCCCCACTGGAATCCACCATCACAGGTCCCTGTGTACTTTCTGGAGGCAATTGCTGGTAAATGTATCCACGGAGGAATTTATAATTCATTTTAATGACCATCATCTTCTCCACATTTTCTGGAAGTAACCTCCTACGCCGATCGCTGACAAGGTGACCGGCTGCACTAAACACTCTTTCGGAGTACACACTGGAGGGGGGGGGGGGGCAACTTAGGTAAAATAAAGCCAGTTTGTGCAAGGGCCTCCAAATTGCCTCTTTTTCCTGCCAGTATACATACGGACTGTTTGACATGCCTACAGTGATGCTGTCACTCATGTAATCCTCCACCATTCTTTCAATGGTGACAGAATCATATGCAGTGACAGTAGACGACGTGTCAGTAATCGTTGGCAGGTCCTTCAGTCCGGACCAGATGTCAGCACTTCTCCTGACTGCCCTGCATCACCGCCAGCGGGTGGTTTTGGAAATGTTATCCTTTTCCTGGCAGCTCCAGTGGCGGTAGAAAATGAAGGAGGAGCTGTTGACGGGTCACGTTCTGCTTGACATGACAATTGTCTCACCAGCAGGTGTTAGGGTCTCCTGCCCTGTGCTGCCACGTCGTCATGGCAACCGGGAGACAAGTGCTAGCGGAGTAACCTGAGCGCAGCTGATACTCCGGTTCGGGTCTTTTGCTGTGCAGTGGTTACAGGCTCTGTGCACGGCAGGGGATCCGGTGCTGGTTTTTGTGCTCACAGTCTGTGAGGTCTGAGTGGGGCGTGGACAGCACCTGCTTTATAAGGCCTCTTCTCAGGTTAAGCAGATGCTGCTGAATCTTTGTTGGTTAGTCAGTTCCTGAAAGTTAGCCAGTACTGTGTAGCTTTGTATTTGTTGTTGCTTACTGCAAATAGGCCTGGGGATTTGGTACTACACTCTGCCAATCCAGACCTAGCAGTAAGACTGGAGTCAGTCGTTTAGCTTGCTGGGGTTCTTTTACTACTCTGTGAACTTAGCAAGTTTGCGGCTGTATTCTAAGACTTGCCTGCCTAAATCCTGTCTCACTGTGCAAGGTGTCAGGTGTCAGTTTAGTGGCAGTAAGCTGAACCTGTGCACTGCAAGTGAGAATTAGGATTGTGGAGACTCTCCTTGTGTCTATCATTCCATCTCTGACCAAGGAGTTTACTGCCACACCCGTTGGTAACCCTTTAGGGTTTTGCTGTTGCCCTTAGCAACAGCATTTCGGGTTCTCTACGTATTAAAACACAACATCTTGCTTTTCCCATCTGAGCATTACTAATACTAAGGAGACACCCAGTTCCTTAGCCTCTGGGCTTCTCTGTTCACTTTGTGTGTATTTTGTTACCCTATCACCTTCTGTGTACGTAATGTCATATTCCCCAGTCTGTCTGTGAGTTCATTTGTTTTGCATACCTATCCGTTCAGACACCAGTACATTCCTGCAGGCACTGGTGTGCATAACAGTTCAAACACCAGTACATTCCTGCAGGCACTGGTGTGCATAACATATTCAGCAGCCTAATACTCCTGTTGAAATTTTGTGGGAATACGGAGCATACCCCTCAAAATACGTTGCAACAGGTGGTCGATCAGGTGCAGGTCCTGACTCGACAATTTAATGATTTGTCCATTAAAATGCACACCTCCCAGGCCGCTGGCGGAGCTCCCGCAGCAGCAGCACCTTCAGGGGTTAAGGAGCCGAAAGTAAATCTCCCGGATCGTTTTTCTGGAGATCGCTCGCAGTTCTTTTGTTTCAAGGAGAGCTGCAAGCTATACTTCCGGCTTAGGCCTCAGTCTTCTGGGTCGGAGATTCAGCGGGTGGGCATAATGATTTCCTTGCTACAAGGAGACCCACAGGTCTGGGCATATGGGTTGCAGCCTGACTGTCCGTCGCTTAAAAGTGTTGATGCTTTTTTTACGGCACTGGGCATGTTGTATGATGACCCTGACAAGACGGTCTCAGCCGACGCTCAGATTTCGATCCTTAAGCAAGGGCGAAGGCCAGTTGAGGTTTACTGTACGGAGTTTCGGAGGTTGGCCCATGATACCCAGTGGAATGACCCAGCCCTGAGACACCAGTACCGAAGAGGTCTTTCTAACCAGATAAAGGACCAACTGGTACAATATCCCTTGCCTGATAGCTTGGATCAGCTCATGCAGTTATCCATCCGGGTGGATAGACGGCTGAGGGAGCGTAGGCTTGAAAGGGAGACTGAGGTTTCCTTCTTTCCCAAGGGAACCTCAGACTCTGAGGAATTTTCCGAGGAGCCTATGCAGATTGGGGCTACCCGCCTCTCCTCGCGTGAGAAGACGCGGAGGAGACAGCAGGGGTTGTGTTTGTACTGTGGGAATAAAGGTCATGTGGTAGTATCATGCCCAGAAAAGCCGGAAAACTTCAGGGCCTGAGGGTGATGGGAAATATCCTGTCAGGCCAGAAGTCAGAATTTCCCAAGAAGACTTTTATCATTCCGGTGACCTTGAAGATCCTCGGTCAAACTGTCAAGACTGAGGCCTTTGTGGACAGTGGGGCCGACGGGGTTTTTATGGACCGCCAATTCGCCCTGAAACACTCTGTTCCCTTAGTACCCTTGGCATCGGAAATTGAGATTTGTGGGTTAAACGGGGAACCATTATCCCAAGGTAAAATTACCTCTTGCACTAGCCAGATTTCTTTGTTTATTGGAGCCACACACTCTGAAAAATTGTCCTTTTATGTGACTGTCTGTACTTTTGCCCCATTGGTGTTGGGGTTACCCTGGTTAAGGGCCCACAATCCTCAATTCGACTGGGTCTCTGGGGAGATTCTTAGTTGGGGTACTGATTGTTTCAGGAGTTGCTTGAGCCTTCCAGTCAGGCTCTCGCAGTTAAGTTTGCCAGGATTGCCAGGGTGTTATGCAGATTTTGCGGACGTGTTCTCCAAAAAAGTTGCAGAGGTACTACCTCCCCATCACCCCTATGACTGTGCCATTGATTTGTTGCCAAATGCTAAGCTTCCCAAGAGCAGGTTGTACTCCCTGTCACGTCCTGAGACTCAGGCTATGGCAGAGTACATTCAGGAGAACTTGGCTAAGGGATTTATCAGACCTTCACAGTCTCCAGTTGGGTCGGGGTTCTTCTTTGTGGGTAAAAAGGACGGTTCGTTGCGACCCTGCATCGACTTCAGGGAATTGAACCGTATCACGATTAAAAACTCATACCCACTGCCTCTCATTTCGGTCTTGTTTGACCAGCTTCGTACTGCCACCATTTTTTCTAAGATTGACCTACGCGGTGCGTACAATCTAATCCGAATAAGAGAGGGGGATGAATGGAAGACTGCCTTTAATACCCACTCAGGGCATTATGAATATTTGGTGATGCCTTTTGGGCTCTGTAATGACCCGGCAGTCTTCCAGGATTTCATGAATGATGTGCTCAGGGAATATTTGGATAGATTCTTAGTTGTATACTTAGATGACATCCTAATCTTCTCCCATTCCCTGGAGGAACATCGGAAGCATGTACGCTTAGTCCTCCAGAAACTCAGAGACCACCGGCTTGGGGCGAAGCTGGAGAAGTGCGAATTTGAAGTTCAGCAAATCGCATTTCTAGGATATATTATCTCCCCAGAAGGTTTCCAAATGGAGGGTTCCAAGGTACAGGCAGTCCTGGATTGGGTGCAGCCCACTAGTTTGAAGGCGCTTCAGCGTTTCCTGGGCTTTGCAAATTTTTATAGACGATTTATCGCTGGATTTTCGTCTATAGTGGCGCCCTTGGTGGCGCTCACTAAGAAAGGGGCGGATGTTGCTCACTGGTCTTGTGAGGCTAAAGCGGCTTTTGCCCGTCTCAAAAGGGGATTTGTATCGGCCAAGGTGCTGCGACACCCAGATCCAGAGCGTCCTTTTGTGGTGGAGGTGGATGCCTCTGAGATGGGTATTGGGGCAGTGCTTTCTCAGATGGGAGTGTCTGATAATCGCCTTCATCCCTGTGCTTACTTTTCCCGTAAATTTTCGCCTGCCGAGATGAATTATGACGTGGGTAACCGGGAATTGTTGGCTATTAAGGATGCACTCGAGGAGTGGAGACACTGGCTTGAGGGGGCTAAGTTTGTGGTCTCAATTCTCACCGACCATAAGAATCTGGCATATTTAGAGTCAGCGAAGCGTCTCAATGCCAGGCAGGCACGATGGGCTTTGTTTTTTGCTCGCTTTAATTTTTTGATAACATATCGCCCTGGGTCAAAAAACATCAAGGCTGATGCGCTCTCGCGGAGTTTTGCTCCAATCCAGGAGACCACCGAGGAGCCGTTGCCCATTGTGTCCCCATCATGTATTAAAGTGGGCATTACCCAGGACCTCTTATCATTAGTCCTTAGAGCACAGGAGCAGGCTCCTCCAGACCTTCCGGTAGGTCTTTTGTTTGTGCCTCCTAGGTTAAGACAGCGAGTGTTCCTGGAATTCCATGCCAAGAAGTCGGCAGGTCACCCGGGTATTGCCAGAACTCGGGAGTTGCTATCTAGGGCGGTGTGGTGGCCCTCGGTGGCTAAGGATGTGGATCAGTGGGTTCGGGCATGTGACATCTGTGCCCGAAATAAGACTCCTAGAGGGGTTCCTGTTGGCCCATTACATCCACTCTCTATCCCATCTAAGCCATGGACCCACATTTCAATGGATTTTGTGGTGGACTTGCCCAAATCCTCGGGGATGACAGCCATCTGGGTTGTCGTTGACAGGTTTTCGAAGATGGCGCACTTCGTTCCACTGGTTGGGCTGCCATCGGCCAGACGCCTGTCTGAATTATTTATGCTGCATGTTGTGCGTCTCCACGGGTTGCCACTTGATGTGGTCTCTGACCGCGGATCCCAGTTTGTGGCCAAATTCTGGAGGGCATTTTGTTCCGATCTCCAGATTTCTGTCAGCTTGTCGTCAGGCTACCATCCGCAGTCTAATGGGCAGACTGAAAGGGTGAACCAGTCCTTGGAGCAGTTCCTCAGGTGTTATGTCTCCAAGTGTCAGACTGACTGGGTTGCTCATCTGTCCATGGCGGAGTTTGCCTATAACAACGCGGCTCACTCTGCTACAGGGATCTCTCCCTTCCTTTGTGTGTATGGGCATCATCCTAAGGCCAATTCTTTTGACCCCCTGGACTCCACGCCTGGTGGTTCCTCTGTGGTTTCGGTCCTTAGAGGTATTTGGCGGAAAGTGAAGAAAGCCCTTGTGTCTGTGTCATTAGTGACCAAAAGGGTTTTTGATAAGCGGAAAAGACCCTGCAGCTTCAAATTAGGAGACTTCGTCTGGTTGTCTACCAAGAATTTGAAGTTGAGACAGCCATCTCATAAGTTAGGCCCCCGGTTCATCGGCCCTTATAAGATCACCAGGGTTATCAATCCGGTGGCATTTCAGTTAGATCTGCCCCGTTCTTTGGGTATCAATAAAACATTTCATTGTTCCCTTTTAAAACGGGCGATTAGTAATCCTTCTTCCAGTGGAAGACCTTCCCCTCTTCTGATACGTGACCAGAGGGAGTTTGTTGTTGAAAGGATTCTTGACTCCAAGATGGTTCGGGGTCGGCTGTCATTTTTGGTGCACTGGAAGGGGTATGGCCCGGAGGAGCGGTCGTGGATGCGCAGTTGTGATCTTCATGCCCCCAGACTGATACGCTCTTTCTTCTCGCAGTTCCCCGATAAACCCGGTGGTAGGGGTTCTTTGACCCCTCGTCAGAGGGGGGGTACTGTTAGGGTCTCCTGCCCTGTGCTGCCACGTCGTCATGGCAACCGGGAGACAAGTGCTAGCGGAGTAACCTGAGCGCAGCTGATACTCCGGTTCGGGTCTTTTGCTGTGCAGTGGTTACAGGCTCTGTGCACGGCAGGGGATCCGGTGCTGGTTTTTGTGCTCACAGTCTGTGAGGTCTGAGTGGGGCGTGGACAGCACTTGCTTTATAAGGCCTCTTCTCAGGTTAAGCAGATGCTGTCACGATCCGGGTATCTGGACGCCATTTCTTACCCATCAGATGCCTCCTAAGGCTGGCTCAGCGCTCCATGACCGGATCCCATCTGTTATCCTGATGTGTACATTCCTGTATCCTCTCCTGTCACTCTGGGACGCTGTCACAGTAAACGCCATATTACACCTGGCATGGCGTCTCCCGCGGCCTCCGCCGCCGTCCCTGAACTTCTGCATGCAGAGTGTCTGAGTGGCGATTACGTCAGCCGCGGCCTCCGCTGTGTCCGCGTGGTTGGATGTGCATCTGTCAGCCTGGCGCCTCCTGTCTCCGGTGGCCGGCGCCGCCATTACTGTTTTCATTACCACATGGATTACAAACCAAACTTCCCTCCAAGTGTCTGCATGGGCGCAGCCATCTTGGATTCTGTCAGCTGATCATTTCCACCAATCTGTTCTCAGTATTGATAATCTGCATAATTGCCTAGCCAATCCCTTCCTTGCTGCAGGTATAAATACACTGTGCCTGAGCAAGGAAGGCGTCAGTGCTTTGGTTGTCAAACCTAGTTCCTGTTTGTCTCTCTCCTGTGATTGTCTTCCAGGTTCCAGCTCCTGTCTCAAGACTTCCACCATAGAGACCCGCACCAGCATTCCACCTGCGGTGTAGCCTGACTCTCCAATCCATTGTGGATTCATCTGTTTCCAGCTACAACATTACCTGCTTCCAGCTCAGCTTCCAGCAGAGTACAGCTTCCCTTAAAGGGCCGGTGTCCTTTCTACACTTTACCACTCTCCACCGGTATTATTATTTCTCCGCTCTCAAGTTCTACATTTCAGTTCATATTTCATCGCTCCCAAGTTCATTTATTATTTAACTGGTTCCAGCCAGTATCCACTCCGTGCTAACAACAGTCTGGTTCCAGCCAGTATCCACAGCAGCCGTTTTATCTTCAGCAACCCAGCTTTTCCTGGAACACCAGCTGGCACAATCCTGGGTTATCTCCATTGCTACAGTCGGGCTTGGTAAGGACTTTCCATCTAGAAGATTATAAGAACTATCTCACACTACCAGTGCCCTGTGGCTCCTGCCATCCTGTAGTACCCAGGAACTGTATTTATTCTTTGCTGACTTTTACGTTTTCTTTTACTGCTGCTGTGTTGCGGAGTTGTCATAATAAACATCATTGACTTTTATCCAAGTTGTCGTGGTCACGCCTTCGGGCAGTTATTATTCATGTTACTTACATGTCCAGGGGTCTGATACAACCTCCCAGGTTCCGGTACATCTCAGCCCCTACAACTGAGGCTGCCTCCCGTCAGCTCAGGCCCTCAGTTGTGACAGATGCTGCTGAATCTTTGTTGGTTAGTCAGTTCCTGAAAGTTAGCCAGTACTGTGTAGCTTTGTATTTGTTGTTGCTTACTGCAAATAGGCCTGGGGATTTGGTACTACACTCTGCCAATCCAGACCTAGCAGTAAGACTGGAGTCAGTCGTTTAGCTTGCTGGGGTTCTTTTACTACTCTGTGAACTTAGCAAGTTTGCGGCTGTATTCTAAGACTTGCCTGCCTAAATCCTGTCTCACTGTGCAAGGTGTCAGGTGTCAGTTTAGTGGCAGTAAGCTGAACCTGTGCACTGCAAGTGAGAATTAGGATTGTGGAGACTCTCCTTGTGTCTATCATTCCATCTCTGACCAAGGAGTTTACTGCCACACCCGTTGGTAACCCTTTAGGGTTTTGCTGTTGCCCTTAGCAACAGCATTTCGGGATCTCTACGTATTAAAACACAACATCTTGCTTTTCCCATCTGAGCATTACTAATACTAGGGAGACACCCAGTTCCTTAGCCTCTGGGCTTCTCTGTTCACTTTGTGTGTATGTTGTTACCCCATCACCTTCTGTGTACGTAATGTCATATTCCCCAGTCTGTCTGTGAGTTCATTTGTTTTGCATACCTATCCGTTCAGACACCAGTACATTCCTGCAGGCACTGGTGTGCATAACAGTTCAAACACCAGTACATTCCTGCAGGCACTGGAGTGCATAACAGTTCTGACACCAGTACATTCCTGCAGGCACTGGTGTGCATAACAGCAGGTCTTTGAACATCTGCAGACTTGTGTCTGCCGAAAAGAGAGATACAACGTAGGCTTTAAACCTATGATCGAGCACGGTGGCCAAAATGTAGTGCTCTGATTTCAACAGATTGACCACCCGTGAATCCTGGTTAAGCGAATGAAGGGCTCCATCCACCACAAGTCCCACATGCCTAGCGGAATCGCTCCGTTTTAGCTCCTCCTTCAATCTCTCCACCTGCTTCTGCAAAAGCCTGATGAGGAAAATTACCTGACTTAGGCTGGCAGTGTCTGAACTGACTTCACGTGTGGCAAGTTCAAAGGGTTGGAGAACCTTGCACAACATGGAAATCATTCTCCACTGCGCTTGAGTCAGGTTCATTCCCCTTCCTTTGCCTATATCGTAGGCAGATGTATAGGCTTGAATGGCCTTTTGCTGCTCCTCCATCCTCTGAAACATATAAAGTGTTGAATTCCACCTCGTTACCACCTCTTGCTTCAGCTGATGGCAGGGGATGTTCATGATTGTTTGCTGGCGCTCCAGTCTTTGGCACGTGGTGGCTGAATGCCGAAAGTGGCCTGCAATTTTTCGGGCCACCGACAGCATCTCCTACATGCTCCTGTCGTTTTTAAAAAAAATAATGCACCACCAAATTAATTGTATGTGCAAAACATGGGACGTGCTGGAATTTGCCCACAATATTGGTGGCGTTGTCCATTATCACAAATCCCCAGGAGAGTCCAATTGGGGTAAGCCAATCTGCGATGATGTTCCTCAGTTTCCGTAAGAGGTTGTCAGCTGTGTGCCTCTTATGGAAAGCGGTGATATAAAGCGCAGCCTGCCTAGGAACGAGTTGGCGTTTGCGAGATGCTGCTACTGGTGCCGCCGCTGTTGTTGCTGCGGGAGGCAATACATCTACCCAGTGGGCTGTCACTGTCATATAGTCCTTAGTCTGCCCTGCTCCACTTGTCCACATGTCTGTGGTTAAGTGGACAGTGGGTACAACTGCATTTTTTAGGACACTGAGGACACTTTTTCTGATGTCTGTGTACATTCTCAGTATCGCCTGCCTAGAGAAGTGGAACCTAGATGGGATTTGGTACCAGGAACACACTACCTCAAGCAATTCTCTAAGTCCCTGTGAACTAACGGTGGATACGCACGTCTAACACCAACATAGTTGTCAAGGCCTGAGTTATCCGCTTTGCAACTGGATGACTGCTGTGATATTTCATCTTCCTCACAAAGGACTGTTGGATAGTCAACTGCTTACTGGAAGTAGTACAAGTGGTCTTCCGACTTCCCCTCTGGGACGACGATCGACTCCCAGCAGCAACAACAGCAGCGCCAGCAGCAGTAGGCGTTACACTCAAGGATCCATCAGAGGAATCTCAGTTAGGAGGGGACTCGTCAGACTTTCCAGTGACATGGCCTGCAGGACTATTGGCGTTCCTGTCTAAGGAGGAAACTGACATTGAGGGAGTTGGTGGTGTGGTTTGCAGGAGCTTGGGTACAAGAGGAAGAAGGAATTTAGTTGTCAGTGGACTGCTTCCGCTGTCACCCAAAGTTTTTGAACTTGTCAGTGACTTCTGATGAATGCGCTCCAGGTGACGTATAAGGGAGGATGTTCCTAGGTGGTTAACGTCTTTACCCCTACTTATTACAGCTTGACAAAGGCAACACACGGCTTGACACCTGTTGTCCGCATTTCTGTTGAAATAATTCCACACCGAAGAGCTGATTTTTTTTTGTATTTTGACCAGGCATGTCAATGGCCTTATTAATCCCACGGACAACAGGCGTCTCCTTGGGTGCCTGACTTTAACAAACCATCTCTCCATCAGAATCCTCCTTGTCAATTTCCTCCTCAGCGCCAGCAACACCCATATCCTCATCCTGGTGTACTTCAACAGTGACATCTTCAAATTGAATATCAGGAACTGGACTGTGGGTGCTCCTTCCAGCACTTGCAGGGGGCGTGCAAATGGTGGAAGGAGCCACCTCTTCCCGTCCAGTATTGGGAAGGTCAGGCATCGCAACCGACACAATTGGACTCTCCTTGGGGATTTGTGATTTAGAACGCACAGTTCTTTGCTTTGCTTTTGCCAGCTTAACTCTTCCTTTTCCTAGCGGGAGGATGAGTACTTCCATCGTCATGTGAAGCTGAACCACTAGTCATGAGGAACATAGAAGAGGGCTTTAGCCGTTCCTTGCCACTCCGTGTCGTAAATGGCATATTGGCAAGTTTACGCTTCTCCTCAGATGACTTTAATTTAGATTTTTGGGTCATTTTACTGAACTTATGCTTTTTTGATTTTAGATGCTCTCTACAATGACATTGGGCATCGGCCTTGGCAGACGACGTTGATGGCATTTCATCGTCTCTGCCATGACTAGTGGCAGCAGCTTCAGTACTAGGTGGAAGTGGATCTTGATCTTTCCCTATTTAACCCTCCAAATTTTTGTTCTCCATTTTTTAATGCGTGGAATTATATGCCAGTAATATATCTGGAATTAGACGGCAGTAATGTCTGGAATTAGATACCACTAGATAGATACCAGATACCACTGTGACTGGAATGATGATGACCTATGCACAGTGACAGGACACTACCACAGCACCCTACAGCAGCAAGATGCAGCACAAGACACTGTACTAGTATTAGTAATGTAGTATCACTGAGCACTGATTATACTGAGCACTGATTATACTGAGCACTGATGATACTGAGCACTGATGATACTGAGCACTGGTGATACTGAGCACTGATAATACTGAGCACTGATGATAATGAGCACTGATTATACTACGGAGAACTGAAAGGAGCAGCACGTTTAGCACAAGACACTGTACTAGTATTAGTAATGTAGTATTACTGAGCACCACAAGACAATGAGCAGTGATACTGAGCACTGATACTACAGAGAACTGACACTGAGCAGCATGATGCAGCACAAGACACTGTACTATTATTAGTGAGCAGCACAAAAGCACTCTGGAATTGTCACCCCCCAGATACCACTGTGACTGGAATGATGATGAACGATACACAGTCACAGCACACTACTACCACAGCACCCTACAGCAGCAAGATGCAGCACAAGAGAGACACTGTACTAGTATTAGTGAGCAGCACAAAAGCACTCTGGAATTGTCACCCCCCAGATACCACTGTGACTGGAATGATGATGAACGATACATAGTCACAGCACACTACTACCACAGCACACTACAGCAGCAAGATGCAGCACAAGAGAGACACTGTACTAGTATTAGTGAGCAGCACAAAAGCACTCTGGAATTGTCACCCCCCAGATACCACTGTGACTGGAATGATGATGAACGATACACAGTCACAGGACACTACTACCACAGCACACTACAGCAGCAAGATGCAGCACAAGAGAGGCACTGTACTAGTATTACTGAGCAGCAATAAGCACTGATACTGAGCACTGATATTGAGATTTGACACTGAGAGAATGTAGCCACGTCCTCTATGTACCCTGTACAATGCACGAGTGAAAATGGCGGTGACGTGTGGCTCTTTATATGGAATACGAATTTCACGAGAATCCGACAGTGGGATGATGACGTTTTGCCTCATTCAAGTTTTCCGAGTCAGGCGGGAACAACCGAACCCGCTCATCTCTACTAATTAGCAGAAGTTGCAATCCTTTGGAGTGCATGCTGGGGGCCGCCCATTGCTGGGCAAGGCCACTCAGCATGCTGACCGATGCCTCCCCCAGTTAAACAAGCAGAAATTGCGAACGCATCACAATTTCTGTTTGTTAGCAGAAACTGTGGAAGCCTCCTGCCGGCGCAGCCTAGCTGTGCCTGCAGGAGTCCCGCAACCATGTTTGCGATCATGGCGGCTGCATTTGACGCCACCATGCTCCGCCTCCTTCCTGGACAGACAATGTTGCCTGCCCCCCCCCAATCCCTGCGACCGCCTCTGCCCGATTGACAGGCAGAGGCGATCGCATCTTCTGCGCCTCCCTCCCCCCCTGCACAAAAACGCAGGACGGGCGCTGTGCCCGCATCTTTTTCTCAAAATTACGGTTAGATCGCACACTGCGATCCAACCTGAATTAGACCCTTTGTCCACCTGTTATACTAGAGAGCAATAGAGAGCAGCAGAGTACACAGGGCAGGATCGTTTGGGTGGTCTTCCCTAATTCGGGAATCTCCCGGATATTTCAGGAGATTAAGCCACTATTGGCCAGATTCAGAGTCACATGCAATCCTATATTCATAGTTGCCCATTTCTATGTGGCCATACTGCCCCTACGCAGAGGTGTCACTTACTTGTAAAACACCCGGTGCGGTCGTGGGTGAAAAGGGGGCGTAGCTTCATGACCGGGGGCGTGGCTTCATGTCCCGACTCGGCACATTGTGAGTCTGGGGAATGCGGGCTTCCCCCGGAGACTGATGCATCTGCAATGCTGGCTTCTGCACTGTGACAGGAGCCGGGTTGCAGCACGTTATGATCTAGTGCAGCACCCGGCTCCTGCCACTGAGCAGGAGCCGGCACTTTGCTGTCATCCCTCAGAGGGTAACACCCAGGTGCGTGCCGCACCCACCTTGTGACGCCAGTGCTCCTATGCATCTGTTTGTGAAAGTATCCATCAGCACAATCAGTGTGGAGTTGCACTATCATGTCCTTGGTCAGTGCCGTTTCTTGTGGCGGGCGAGCCGTGCAACCGCACGGGGCGCCTGCCGCGGCACTTCCTGAGCACTTTTAAACCCCCCTCCCCTCCCGAGTGCCCAGCTCGGGGGGCGGGGTTTCGCGGAATGACGCGTTTGCGTCGTGACGTCACGACGCAATCGCGTCATTCCGCGAAACCCCGCCCCCCGAGCTGGGCACTCGGGAGGAGGGAGAAAGGGAGAAGGGGGAGCCAAGCCGGCAGACGAGGGAGAGGCGGCTGAAGAGCGGGAAGAACCGCTTCAAATGTAAGTCAGCCCCTCTCCCTCTCTCCCCCCCCCCCCCCCACCTGCCATACTGTGTAAAATGGGGACACCTGTCTGCCGGAATGTGTAAAGTGGGGACACCTGTCTGCCGGAATGTGTAAAATGGGGACACTTGTCTGCCGGAATGTGTAAAATGGGGACACCTGTCTGCCCGAATGTGTAAAATGGGGACACTTGCCTGCCGTAATATGTAAAATGGGGACTCTTGTCTGCCGGAATGTGTAAAATGGGGACACTTGCCTGCCGGAATGTGTAAAATGGGGACACCTGTCTGCCGGAATGTGTAAAATGGGGACACCTGTCTGCCCGAATGTGTAAAATGGGGACACTTGCCTGTTGTACTATGTAAAATGGGGGCACGTGCCTGCCGCAATGTGTAAAATGGGGACACTTGCCTGCCATAATGTGTAAAATGGGGACACTTGCCTGCCATAATGTGTAAAATGGGGACACTTGCCTGCCGTAATGTGTAAAATGGGGACACTTGCCTGCCGGAATGTGTAAAATGGGGGCACGTGCCTGCCGCAATGTGTAAAATGGGGTCACTTGCCTGCCATGCTGTGTAAAATGGGGGCACGTGCCTGCTGCAATGTGTAAAATGGGGACACTTGCCTGTTGTACTGTGTAAAATGGGGGCACGTGTCTGCCGCAATGTGTAAAATGGGGACACTTTCCTGCCGCAATGTGTAAAATGGGGGCACGTGCCTGCCGCAGTGTGTAAAATGGGGACACTTGCCTACCGTGCTGTGTAAAATGGGGACACTTGCCTGCTGTAATGTGTAAAATGAGGACTTTTTTTTTTTTTTTTATCCTGTGGTGGCCGTGATGATGAGATCAGATGAGGTCACACCCATCTTAACAAAGCCACGCCCATTTTGACAAGGTCACGCCCCCTTGCCAGGAGCGCATACTTTTCCTCTTTGTATCTATGGGGAGGGGGGGGGGGGGGGTTGGTTGCATTCTTTCTTATGTGAATGGGGGGGGGGGGGGGGGGGGGGGGATTTTTCAATCTCGCACTGGGAGCCAAATTGGCTAGAAACGGCCCTGTCCTTGGTGTAAGAGATCCATCTGAAATGGTGAGGCACTGCAGCCATAATGTCCGCCGAATCCTGCCGATGACCCCTACCACCGCCGAGCCAATGCCCGCTACTGCCTCTGAGCCGATGCCCGCTGCCATCGCCAATGGTTTACAAACTCGCCCATCAACTGACCGAGCCCTCCGCCACTAATTTGCATATCAGTCCGATGCCACCAATGCCCGCTGCCTGCCTGCTCATCATACTTGTGATAAAGTACATTTTTATAGAAAAAAAAATTAGTGTTTGGGACTGGGAAGGGAGTGGGAGGAAGACATGAATGCAATTTTGTTGTCCAGGGCTTCCATTAACTTAATGGAGAAGGGTCTGAATGGCTTAAAAAAAAAATAAGAATTTACTCACCGGTAATTCTATTTCTCGTAGTCCGTAGTGGATGCTGGGGACTCCGTAAGGACCATGGGGAATAGCGACTCCGCAGGAGACTGGGCACAACTAAGAAAGATTTAGGACTACCTGGTGTGCACTGGCTCCTCCCTCTATGCCCCTCCTCCAGACCTCAGTTAGGAAACTGTGCCCGGAAGAGCTGACACAATAAGGAAAGGATTTGGAATCCCGGGTAAGACTCATACCAGCCACACCAATCACACCGTACAACTCGTGATACTATACCCAGTGAACAGTATGAATAACAACTGAGCCTCTCAAACAGATGGCTCCAAACAATAACCCTTTAGTTAGGCAATAACTATATACAAGTATTGCAGACAATCCGCACTTGGGATGGGCGCCCAGCATCCACTACGGACTACGAGAAATAGAATTACCGGTGAGTAAATTCTTATTTTCTCTAACGTCCTAGTGGATGCTGGGGACTCCGTAAGGACCATGGGGATTATACCAAAGCTCCCAAACGGGCGGGAGAGTGCGGATGACTCTGCAGCACCGAATGAGCAAACTCAAGGTCCTCCTCAGCCAGGGTATCAAACTTGTAGAATTTAGCAAATGTGTTTGAACCCGACCAAGTAGCAGCTCGGCAAAGTTGTAAAGCCGAGACCCCTCGGGCAGCCGCCCAAGAAGAGCCCACTTTCCTCGTGGAATGGGCTTTTACAGATTTAGGATGCGGCAGTCCAGTCGCAGAATGTGCAAGTTGAATCGTACTGCAGATCCAGCGAGCAATAGACTGCTTTGAAGTAGGAGCACCCAGCTTGTTGGGCGCATACAGGATAAATAGCGAGTCAGTTTTCCTGACTCCAGCCGTCCTGGAAACATAGATTTTCAGGGCCCTGACTACGTCCAGCAACTTGGAATCCTCCAAGTCCTTAGTAGCCGCAGGCACCACAATAGGTTGGTTCAAATGAAAAGCTGATACCACCTTAGGAAGAAATTGGGGACGAGTCCTCAATTCCGCCCTATCCATATGGAAAATCAGATAAGGGCTTTTACATGACAAAGCCGCCAATTCTGACACACGCCTGGCCGAAGCCAAGGCCAACAGCATGACCACTTTCCACGTGAGATATTTCAGTTCCACGGTTTTAAGTGGCTCAAACCAATGTGACTTAAGGAAATCCAACACCACGTTGAGATCCCAAGGTGCCATTGGAGGCACAAAAGGGGGCTGAATATGCAGCACTCCTTTAACAAACGTCTGAACTTCAGGCAGTGAAGCCAGTTCTTTTTGGAAGAAAACCGACAGAGCCGAAATCTGGACCTTAATGGAACCTAATTTGAGGCCCATAGTCACCCCTGACTGTAGGAAGTGCAGAAATCGACCCAGCTGAAATTCCTCCGTTGGGGCCCTTCTGGCCTCACACCACGCAACATATTTTCGCCATATGCGGTGATAATGGTTTGCGGTCACCTCCTTCCTAGCTTTAATCAGCGTAGGGATGACTTCCTCCGGAATGCCCTTTTCCTTCAGGATCCGGCGTTCAACCGCCATGCCGTCAAACGCAGTCGCGGTAAGTCTTGGAACAGACAGGGTCCCTGCTGCAGCAGGTCCTGTCTGAGCGGCAGAGGCCATGGTTCCTCTGATATAATTTCTTGAAGTTCTGGGTACCAAGCTCTTCTTGGCCAATCCGGAACAATGATTATGGGCCCTCATTCCGAGTTGATCGGTCGCAAGGCGAATTTAGCAGAGTTACACACGCTAAGCCGCCGCCTACTGGGAGTGAATCTTAGCTTCTTAAAATTGCGACCGATGTATTCGCAATATTGCGATTACTAACTACTTAGCAGTTTCAGAGTAGCTCCAGACTTACTCTGCCTGTGCGATCAGTTCAGTGCTTGTCGTTCCTGGTTGACGTCACAAACACACCCAGCGTTCGCCCAGGCACTCCCACCGTTTCTCCGGCCACTCCTGCGTTTTTTCCGGAAACGGTAGCGTTTTCAGCCACACGCCCCTGAAACGCTGTGTTTCCGCCCAGTAACACCCATTTCCTGTCAATCACATTACGATCGCCGGAGCGAAGAAAAAGCCGTGAGTAAAAATACTTTCTTCATAGTAAAGTTACTTGGCGCAGTCGCAGTGCGAACATTGCGCATGCGTACTAAGCGGATTTTCACTGCGATGCGATGAAAAATACCGAGCGAACAACTCGGAATGAGGGCCATAGTTCTTACTCTTCTCCTTCTTATTTTCCTCAGTACCTGGGGTATGAGGGGAAGAGGAGGGAACACATAAACCGACTGGTACACCCACGGTGTCACTAAAGCGTCCACAGCTATCGCCTGAGGGTCCCTTGACTTGGCGCAATATCTTTTCAACTTTTTGTTGAGGCGGGACGCCATCATGTCCACCTGTGGCCTTTCCCACCGATGTACAATCATTTGGAAGACTTCTGGATGAAGTCCCCACTCTCCCGGGTGGAGGTCGTGTCTGCTGAGAAAGTCTGCTTCCCAGTTGTCCACTCCGGGAATGAACACTGCTGACAGTGCTAACACATGATTTTCCGCCCATCGGAGAATCCTTGTGGCTTCTGCCATCGCCATCCTGCTTCTTGTGCCGCCCTGTCGGTTTACATGGGCGACCGCCGTGATGTTGTCTGACTGGATCAGCACCGGCTGGTGTTGAAGCAGGGGTCTTGCCTGACTTAGGGCATTGTAAATGGCCCTTAGTTCCAGAATATTTATGTGTAGGGAAGTCTCCTGACTCGACCATTGTCCCTGGAAGTTTCTTCCCTGTGTGACTGCCCCCCAACCTCGAAGGCTGGCATCCGTGGTCACCAGGATCCAGTCCTGTATGCCGAATCTGCGGCCCTCTAGAAGATGAGCACTCTGCAGCCACCACAGCAGCGACACCCTGGCCCTTGGAGACAGGGTTATCAGCCGATGCATCTGAAGATGCGATCCGGACCACTTGTCCAACAGATCCCACTGAAAGATCCTTGCATGGAACCTTCCAAATGGAATTGCTTCGTAAGAAGCCACCATCTTTCCCAGGACTAGCGTGCAGTGGTGCACCGACACCTGTTTTGGTTTTAGGAGGTCTCTGACTAGAGATGACAACTCCTTGGCCTTCTCCTCCGGCAGAAACACTTTTTTCTGTTCTGTGTCCAGAACCATCCCCAGGAACAGTAGACGCGTTGTAGGAACCAGCTGCGACTTTGGAATATTCAGGATCCAGCCGTGCTGTTGTAGCACTTCCCGAGCTAGTGCTACTCCGATCAACAACTGTTCCCTGGACCTCGCCTTTATAAGGAGATCGTCCAAGTACGGGATAATTAAAACTCCCTTTTTCCGAAGGAGTATCATCATTTCGGCCATTACCTTGGTAAATACCCTCAGTGCCGTGGACAGACCAAACGGCAACGTCTGGAATTGGTAATGACAGTCCTGTACCACAAATCTGAGGTACTCCTGGTGAGGAGGGTAAATGGGGACATGCAGGTAAGCATCCTTGATGTCCAGTGATAACATGTAATCCCCCTCGTCCAGGCTTGCAATCACCGCCCTGAGCGATTCCATCTTGAACTTGAACCTTCTTATATAAGTGTTCAAGGATTTTAAATTTAAAATGGGTCTCACCGAACCGTCCGGTTTCGGTACCACAAACATTGTGGAATAGTAACCCCGTCCTTGTTGAAGGAGGGGTACCTTGACTATCACCTGCTGCGAATACAGCTTGTGAATTGCCTCCAGCACTGCCTCCCTGTCCGGGGGAGCTGTCGGCAAAGCAGATTTGAGGAAACGGCGAGGGGGAGACGTCTCGAACTCCAGCTTGTACTCCTGAGATACTACCTGTAGAATCCAGGGATCCACCCGTGAGCGAGCCCACTGGTCGCTGAAGTACTTGAGACGGGCCCCCACCGTACCTGGCTCCGCCTGTGGAGCCCCAGCGTCATGCGGTGGACTTAGAGGAAGCGGGGGAGGACTTCTGTTCCTGGGAACTGGCTGTATGTTGCAGCTTTTTCCCTCTACCTCTGCCTCTGGGCTGAAAGGACGCGCCTCTAACCCGCTTGCCTTTCTGGGGCCGAAAGGACTGTACCTGATAATACGGTGCTTTCTTTGGCTGTGAGGGAACATGGGGTAAAAATGCTGACTTCCCAGCTGTCGCTGTGGAAACGAGGTCCGAGAGACCATCCCCAAACAACTCCTCACCCTTGTAAGGCAAAACTTCCATGTGCCTTTTAGAATCTGTATCTCCTGTCCACTGCCGAGTCCACAATCCTCTCCTGGCAGAAATGGACATTGCATTTATTTTAGATGCCAGCCGGCAAATATCTCTCTGTGCATCTCTCATGTATAAGACTGCATCTTTAATATGCTCTACGGTTAGCAATATAGTGTCCCTGTCTAGGGTATCAATGTTTTCCGACAGGGAATCTGACCACGCAGCTGCAGCACTGCACATCCATGGTGAAGCAATAGCCGGTCTCAGTATAATTCCTGAGTGTGTATATACAGACTTCAGGATAGCCTCCTGCTTTCTATCCGCAGGCTCCTTTAGGGCGGCCGTGTCTGGAGATGGTAGTGCCACCTTTTTTGACAGACGTGTGAGCGCTTTATCCACCCTAGGGGATGTCTCCCAACGTGACCTGTCCTCTGGCGGGAAAGGGTACGCCATTAGTAACTTTTTAGAAATTACCAGTTTCTTATCGGGGGAAGCCCTCTTCACACACTTCATTTAATTCATCAGATGGGGGAAAAACCACTGGTAGCTTTTTCTCCCCAAACATAATACCCTTTTTTGTGGTACCTGGGGTAATATCTGAAATGTGCAACACATTTTTCATTGCCGTAATCATATAACGAGTGGCTCTATTGGAATGTACACTAGTGTCATCGTCGTCGACACTGGAGTCAGTATCCGTGTCGACATCTGTGTCTGCCATCTGAGGTAGTGGGCGTTTTAGAGCCCTTGATGGCTTTTGAGACGCCTGGGCAGGCACGGGCTGAGGAGCCGGCTGTCCCACATCTGCTATGTCGTCAAACCTTTTATGTAAGGAGTTGACACTGTCGCGTAATTCCTCCCACATGTCCATCCATTCAGGTGTCGACCCCGCAGGGGGTGACATCACATTTATCGGCACCTGCACCACCTCCACATAAGCCTCATCAAACATGTCGACACAGCCGTACCGACACACACAGGGAATGCTCTGACTAAGGACAGGACCCCACAAAGTCCTTTGGGGAGAGAGAGAGAGAGTATGCCAGCACACACCAGAGCGCTATATAATGCAGGGATTCACACTACACACAGTGATGTTTCCCCTATAGCTGCTATAATACACAGTTTGCGCCTAAATTTAGTGCCCCCCCCTCTCTTTTTTACCCTATTGAGCCTGGAAACTGCAGGGGAGAGCCTTGGGAGCGTCCTTCCAGCGGAGCTGTGAGAGGAAATGGCGCCAGTGTGCTGAGGGAGATAGCCCCGCCCCCTTCTCGGCTGACTTCTCCCGCTTTTTTCAGGATATTTTTGGCAGGGGATTTTACACATATATAGTCTTACTGACTATATTATGTGTTTTTTTGCCAAGCTAAGGTACTCTTATTGCAGCCCAGGGCGCCCCCCCCCCAGTGCCCTGCACCCATCAGTGACCGGAGTGTGTGGTGTGCATGGGGAGCAATGGCGCACAGCTGCAGTGCTGTGCGCTACCTTAATGAAGACCGGAGTCTTCAGCCGCCGATTTCCTGGACGTTCTTCTTGCTTCTGGCTCTGCAAGGGGGACGGCGGCGCAGCGCCGGGACCGGACGACCGAGGCTGGGCCTGTGTTCGATCCCTCTGGAGCTAATGGTGTCCAGTAGCCTAAGAAGCCCAAGCTAGCTGCAAGCAGGTAGGTTCGCTTCTTCTCCCCTCAGTCCCTCGTAGCAGTGAGTCTGTTGCCAGCAGATCTCACTGAAAATAAAAAACCTTAATATACTTTCTTTTCTAAGAGCTCAGGAGAGCCCCTAGTGTGCAACCAGCTCGGCCGGGCACAAAATTCTAACTGAGGTCTGGAGGAGGGGCATAGAGGGAGGAGCCAGTGCACACCAGGTAGTCCTAAATCTTTCTTAGTTGTGCCCAGTCTCCTGCGGAGCCGCTATTCCCCATGGTACTTACGGAGTCCCCAGCATCCACTAGGACGTCAGAGAAAAAAAGTGCGTGAGGTCCCCCCTCCTAAGTATAACCAGCCTTGGGCTCTTTGAGCCGGTCCTGGTTGTTTAAATACTGGGTAAAAAATTGGACAGGGAGTTCCCCGTATTTAGACAAGCAGCACCGGGCTCTTAGTCCGATCCTGGTTCCAAAAATACAGGGGACAAAAGATGTAGGAGTCCCCCGTATTTTTAAAACCAGCACCGGGCTCCACTAGCCAGGGACATAATGCCACAGCTGGGGGACACATTTATGTAGGTCCCTGCAGCCATGGCATTACCCCCTCAACTAGTCACCCCTGGCCGGGGTTCCCTGGAGGAGTGGGGACCCCTTAAATCAAGAAGTCCCCCCCCCCCCCTCCAGGCACAAAAGGACCAAGGGTGAAGCCCAAGGCTGTCCCCAGCGCCCCTGGGCGGTGGGTGCCGGGCTGATAGCCATAAGTGTGTAGAAAAAAATATTGTTTTTGTTGTGGAACTACAAGGCCCAGCAAGCCTCCCCCGCTTGCTGGTACTTGGAGAACCTCAAGTACCAGCATGCGGGGAAATAACGGGCCCGCTGGTACCTGTAGTTCTACAACAACAAAAAATACCCAAATAAAAACAAGACACACACACTGTGACAGTACTAATTTATTAAAACACACTTACACACTCACACATACCTACATCCCATGCCGATCACGTCCACTTGTCCATGTAGAATCCAATAGGGGTACCTGTAAAAATGAGAGAGAGATTACTTACCAACATCCCACGCCGATCACGTCCACTTGTCCATGCAGAATCCGATAGGGGTACCTGTAAAAATGAAAATTATACTTGCAAACTTTGTTAATCCACAGGAGGGGGAAAAGGAGAGAGAGAGAGACAAAGACTGACTAACCTGCTGCTGCTGGCTGTGAGCGGGAGGACGGAGCTGGCGGAGGAGGACAGGGGAGAGCCACACTCACTTCAGGGCCACCGCTGCTCCCGGCTACCCCCAACGCCAGTCACCGTCGGGACCTGCCGCCTCCAGCGCAGTGTGTGGGTGATTGGATAGCGGATCCAGCACTGGATCCGCTGTCCAATCACAGGTGCCTCGCTGAAATAAGGGTGGTGTCCCTGTCAGCGAGGCCAGGGCTGGATTAAGCCTTGGGGGGGCCCAGGGCACTTAAAACAGAGGGGGCCTGCCCCCACTCCTCCTGCCAAGATGGGTACCCTGGACAGTCCTGTAGTCCTGAGCAGGGGGTAGAATGGTTACTGGGCTAACATTAGTGTCTTTCTTACCTCTCAGTCTCAGGAGTCTCCCCTGTAGCCTCCCATTGTCTCCCTCTCTCTCCAGCCTCCTGTGTTGGCTCCTGAGCAGCATCCTCTCAGCAGCAGCCGCTGCTCGGGTACTGAGGAGGAAAAAGAGCTGCAGCCGATGCGTGCAGGGTGCCCCGTTATCCTGCCCCTTCCTCCGAGCACAGTGGGCATGTAACCAGTCTGCACTGCGGATCTTCCACTCACACTGCTCTGTGCATGCAACCACGGGGTGGGTGTTCGTGCTCTCCCTCCTGCCGTGCAACAACGCTCCGATCCCACAGATCTGGGCTGTTTGAGCGGTACAGATACGGCAGTAAGCTCGGACATGGGGGACGGGGAGACACACTATCAGCCGCGGATCAGCTGCGGGTGTAAACTCAGGCGGTGGGATACTATTGACAGCGGCTCCAAACTCCGGAGGAGGAATGGGTATAATTGTCTGTGGGTATGTACTCTTCAGCTGGGGGCTCCTTGGGAGAGGGGGGCCCAGGGTACTGAGCACCTGTGCCCCCCCCCCCTTAATCCGTCTCTGAGCGCGGCACTTGTTTCGGTGCTGCTTTCAGCATCTTTTTCAATGGGCTTTTACAGCTCAGTGCTTGGCCCCGCCCCCCGCTCTGTACCTGTTCCCATTATGTATGGGAGGCACTGCTATCAGTGCCTCCCAAAGTCATTTAAGGCAAGAAAATTATTAGAATTAAATAAAGATACTTATGATACAGAATATGTGTCATAAGTATCTTCTTTGTATTATTTTAATAATTAATCACAGGGGAGGCACTGCCTCCCCTGACTGCTTGTCCCTGCTCTGAGTAGCCCACAATTCTGTCTACACCATACTTGCCTACTCTCCCGGAATGGGCGGGAGGCTCCCGAAAATCGGATGACCCTCCCTTCCCCCCGGTAGAGCAGGCAAGTCTCACGATTTTTTAGGGGCCCCCCTGCCCGGCCGCCCACTTAGTGAGTAAAGTGGGCGGTCCGGGCAATTGATGACGCGTTTCTTGCTGAATCGCGTCATCATAGCAACGCCCCCTGCTGTATAATACCGGTAATCGCGGCATTACATAGCAGGGGGCATGGCTTAAATGAAGTGCCGCGATAACCCCTCCCCTGTTCCGCCTCCGCCACGCCCCCTATCCGTGTCATAACCCCGCCCCGCCCCCCTGCTGAGCCGACCTGGCTGCTCTCTCCCGGAGAGAGCAGCCAGGATGTCGGCTTGTATGGTCTACACGCTTATGAAACACTTATCCTACATGTGAGCGCACAGATGCTTCCTAGTTACACTCGCCAAGCCACAAGTGTCGGAGATGCGTACAACTATGACTAGCTCGTAGCTGCTAAAAGCTGTATATACAGCCCTCAATGCATGCACAGTTGCTAAACACCGTGAGATCCATCCGCAAAGCAAACTTCCAAGCATCTCTGCATCAGACACTAGGACTTTCCTTCTTTACCCTGCCAAGGCTCCACTACACAATTTCTGTGCAGGCTCACTCTCTTAAACTGGGTACACATTAGCCAATACCGGATTACGGACAATGGACCGATGTATCGCTCAACCGCACACACTGAACGATATAGCGCGGAACCGTGCAATATATCATTCATTAGCCGCATTCAGCTGCATGCTGTTGTCTGCCAGGTCATCCCATCTGCCTTGCAGCACAGAAGATGGGACGTCCCTGATGTTGGCAGGCGGGAGCACACTCACACTACCCTATGTGCCCGTCGGTCCGATTCGCAGAATCAGACAACATATTGCCTAGTGTGTACCGAGCCGCTTACCAAAAATGGGATAGTTGCTGCTTAATCTGGCTAGGCGTTGAGCAGGTGGTGTTTGAGACAAACTGAAGGATGTTGCAAACATTTCTGGTGCAGAGGGACTAGGGAGTAATATTTCAGCTCTTCTTTGTAAGGGAGAGAATCGACATGTCACCCTCTAATAAGAGATACTATAACGTGTGTGTGTGTGTGTATATATATATACATGGTCGAGTCACATTATTAAGACCATCCGCTAATAGCCACAGTAACCGCTGTGTGCAGCACGGTCAGCAGCTAGACGGGCTGAACTGTCGTTTTAGACACACGTCTGGTAGCCCCCAGGTTCATTTTGACAGTGAGCTGCTCCACTGTAGCATGAAGGTCGGCCCTCACGCACCTTCATAGCAGATGTTCACCTCTCACATCAATGGCATGTGGTGCTCTGCAGTTTCCACATCGGTTATTTGCAATGGTGCCATTTGTCCAGTCACGATACACCTTCACCACAGCAGCACACAAACAGTTCACAAACTACGCTGTGTCAGAAATACTGCCACACTCGTCCCGAAAGCCAATAATTATACCTTTATGCAACTTGGACAAATCATCCCTTTTACCCATGACAGCAACTAGTGATATATGTGCAGATGGCCTATCGCACACCTTATATACTCACCAAGCCAGCGCACAACACGTGACATACTTCATGGGCTACGCGACACCAAAGTCAAATGTAGGACGTGGTCATAATAATGTGACTCGACCATGTATATAGATATATATATATATATTTAGTTTCTTATATAGCACAGCATATTCCGTTGCACTTTACAATTATACACACACACACACTTATTTATATTTTACAGTGAGTGAAGTATTCCAGGTATTCAGCTTTCAACATTTGATACATGTTGATCTACGAATCCCACCATTACATTGAAATACATGATACTCTCTTTGCTGCAGGGATGTGCAGTCAGGGTAGGCAGTGCCTCCCCTGTCATATTCCAGAGTTTTGACTTTAAAATTATTAAAATAATACATAGAAGATATTTATAACTTAAAGAGTGTTCTCTGTATTAATTAGACATGAGCGGGTTCGGTTTTACTCGTATTTACTCGGTTATCAAAACGGCATCTTATTGGCTCACGGACGTCACGTGTTTTGGATAGCCAAAAAGAAAAATCCGGCTAAAACCGAACTGGCGTTAATTCTGCCGTTACATCCGAACCTGCTCATCTCTAGTATTAATGTAATAATTTTTATGGTTAAATGTTCGGCAGAGTTGCACAGCTCCCTTGAACTCCAGGTTGAGACGAGAGATAAGGCAGTAACAGTGCTGCCTCATCTCTTACAGTCAGACACTGCCTGGAGTTGGGGGGCGGGGCCACACAGTGGCCAATAATACTGCAAAGAAAACAACAATGGTAGGGGCGCGTGCCTTGAGCTTTGATGACCAATCCAGGTCCAGGAAGAGACCAGAGTAGCGCTGGTGTCAGCAGCTGACGCCCATGGACAATACCATGCTACCGATTGCCCACAACTTCCCAGGTGACATCCAGAGATACTGCAGAGACCCCTGCGAGGGAACTGTGCTCTCATTGAACCACCAGTACACGGACATTGGGAGGAGGACAGGAAGAGCTCCCATAGAGTTCAACGTAATAATGCACAGTGAGTGTCCAGCAGGGAGTTAGGCTGCAATCACACAGCCATATGTAGCAGCTGTAAGGGGGGCTCAGACAGGTACAGCCAGCTCTACTGAGCACTGCATCTACGGGTGTTGCAGCAGTAGTGGGAGCAGCAGGTGTTCGGGGCTCCAGCACTCTGTCTACGAGCAGCCACTGCATGGGTTCTGCCTGCCGGGACTGGCACAGGGAGAGTGGGCAGGAGGGTGTCTGCTCTGTATCTGCAGCCTACCAAGATAAGATTATCATTGTTCAGCAATTAGCAATCAATGCGACCCGGCACCCATTCACACTATAGAGACAGGCGGCACTAGGAGATAATATGATCTCCGGGTGCCGGAACCGTCACCGCACATGTCACCAACCCAGCAATATGCCAGGTTTTTGCAGCCAGTCTGAAAGGGGTCTCAGCGGGTCACACCCAGGAAGGACTCATGTACAAGCAGTGGCGGATTTAAAGGGGGGCAGAAAGGGCGATCGCCCCCCTACACCTGCCTGCCGCACATTTAAGAAGCCGAGTCCTCTCCTGTAAAGCAGTGCTTCCGCCGCAGCCGCGATGATAAGGATCAGTTCACTGACTCAGTCAGTGATTTAGTGTAGCGGCTGGGCAGCAGCAGCACTGACTGTCAGAATGTCAGGCTGAAGCCGAGTGTCACTGTCTCTGCTTCCAGCCCCCCACGCCCTCCCCAGCCCCCTAGCCTTGTTGCAAAGCCGGCCCCTGCCATAGGCAAACGGAGCATGAATGCCAAGGCAAGGGCCGGCTCAGCTCGGGCAGCAGTAGTTTTGTGGGCTGCGACCCTGCTCTACCCCATGGTATGCTGATGCTGGGCACAGTGGGCAGGCAGAGTCTTACTCCAGCCCAGCGCCGCCTCCTCCTCTCCCGTTCTCCAGCCTGCAGCATACCATGGGGTTTTAGAAAAAAGGGGCGTGGTCACGGGGGTCCGTGATTAAGCCACACCCCGACTTTAGCTGGGTTTAGGTGATCATCTCTGTGTGACCCGTCCCTTGCCTGCATCCCTCTGTGGGGACATGGAGGTAACAATAGGATTTTAATACCTACCGGTAAATCCTTTTCTCTTAGTCCGTAGAGGATGCTGGGGACTCCAAAAGGATCATGGGATATAGATGGGATCCGCAGGAGACATGGGCACTTTAAGACTTTAAATGGGTGTGAACTGGCTCCTCCCTCTATGCCCCTCCTCCAGACCTCAGTTATAGGAGCTGTGCCCAGAGGAGACGGACATTTTGAGGAAAAGGATTTTGTTAAACTAAGGGCGAGATACATACCAGCTCACACCACAACACACCGTACACATGGCATTTCACTAAAAACAGTTAACAGTGTGAACCAACGAGATCAGCAACAGGCTGACCCTTACCAAAACACAACCTTTGTGAAACCTAAGCAATTACTATATACAATTACTGCAGATAGAGTCCGCACTGGGACGGGTGCCCAGCATCCTCTACGGACTAAGAGAAAATGATCTACCGGTAGGTATTAAAATCCTATTTTCTCATACGTCCTAGAGGATGCTGGGGACTGCAAAAGGACCATGGGATTTATACCAAAGCTCCAAACCGGGCGGGAGAGTGCGGATGACTCTGCAGCACCGATTGAGCAAACAGGAGGTCCTCATCAGCCAGGGTATCAAACTTGTAAAACTTTGCAAAAAAGTGTTTGACCCCTACCAAGTAGCTGCTCGGCAAAGCTGTAAAGCCGAGACACCTCAGGCAGCCGCCCAAGACGAGCCCACCTTCCTAGTGGAATGGGCTTTCACCGATTTCGGTAACGGCAAACCAGCTGTAGAATGAGCCTGCTGAATCGTATTACAGATCCAGCGTGCAATAGTCTGCTTAGAAGCAGGAGCGCCAACCTTGTTGGCCGCATACAGGACAAACAGCGCCTCTGTCTTCCTAAACCGAGCCGTTCTGGCTACATAAATTTTCAAAGCTCTGACTACATCAAGAGACTTGGAATCAGCCAAGACTTCAGTAGCCACAGGCACCACAATAGGTTGGTTCATGTGAAACGAAGAAACCACCTTTGGTAGAAATTGTTGACGAGTTCTCATGGAAAACCAGATAGGGGCTTTTGTGAGACAAAGCCGCCAATTCGGACACCCGCCTTGCGGACGCCAAGGCCAATAGCATGACCACCTTCCAAGTGAGAAATTTCAACTCTACCTTTTGTAAAGGTTCAAACCAATGTGACGTAAGGAACTGTAACACCACATTAAGGTCCCATGGTGCCACAAACGGAGGTTGAATGTGTAGTACGCCTTTCACGAAAGTCTGCACTTCTGGAAGTGAGGCTAATTCTTTTTCAAAGAAAATCGATAAGGCCGAAATCTGCACTTTAATGGAGCCTAGCTTTGAGTAGAGTGGGGATGACTTCCCCGGGAATACCCTTCCTAGCTAGGATTTGGGGTTCAACCGCCATGCCGTCAAACGCAACCGCAGTAAGTCCTGGAACACACACGGCCCTTGCTGTAACATATCCTCTCTGAGAGGAAGAGGCCAGGGATCTCCTGTGAGTAATTCCTGAGGATCCGGATACCAGGCCCTCCGTGGCCAATCTGGAACAACGAGTGTCGTCCGAACCCTTGTTCTTCTTATGATCCTTAATACCTTTGGGATGAGTGGAAGCGGAGGGGACACATAAACTGACTGAAACACCCACGGTGTCACTAGTGCGTCCACTGCTATTGCTTGAGGGCCCCTTGACCTGGAACAATATGTCTGAAGCTTCTTGCTGAGGCGAGACGCCATCATGTCTATTTGAGGAAGTCCCCAACGACTTGCCACTTCTGCAAAGACCTCTTCATGAAGACCCCACTCTTCTGGATGGAGATCGTGTCTGCTGAGGAAGTCTGCTTCCCAGTTGTCCACTCCTGGAATGAAGACCGCTGACAGAGCGCTTGCATGTTTTTCCGCCCAGCGAAGAATCTTGGTGGCCTCCGCCATCGCCGCTCTGCTCTTCGTTCCGCCATGGCGGTTTACGTGCGCCACGGCTGTGATGTTGTCCGACTGAATCAGGACGGGCAGGTCGCGAAGAAGATGTTCCGCCTGCCGCAGGCCGTTGTAGATGGCCCTTAACTCCAGCACGTTTATGTGCAGACAAGCTTCCTGGCCTGACCGTTTTCCCTGGAAATTTTGTCCCTGTGTGACCGCTCCCCAACCTCGGAGACTCGTGTCCGTGGTCACCAGAATCCAATCTTGGATTCCGAACCTGCGACCCTCTAGAAGGTGAGAACGTTGGAGCCACCACATGACAGAAACCCTGGTCCTGGGGGACAGGCTTATCTTCCGGTGCATCTGCAGATGGGACCCGGACCACTTGTCCAGCAGGTCCCACTGAAATGTTCTTGCATGGAACCTGCCAAACGGAATGGCCTCGTAGGCAGCCACCATTTTTCCCAGCACTCGAGTGCAGTGATTAATCGACACTCTTGGCGGTTTCAGAAGTTCCTTGACCATGTTCTGGATTTCCTGAGCTTTTTCCAACGGGAAAAAGATCCTCTGCAGGTCGGTGTCCAGAATCATGCCCAAAAACGATAGCCGAGTTGTCGGAATCAACTGCGACTTTTGTAAATTTTGAAGCCAGCCATGCTGTTGCAGGATCTGCAGGGAGAGCGCAACGCTTTTCAGTAACTGCTCCTGTGATCTCGCCTTTATCAGGAGATCGTCCAAGTACGGGATAATTGTGACCCCTTGCTTGCGCAGGAGCACCATCATTTCCGCCATTACCTTGGTGAAAATCCTCGGGCCGTGGAAAGACCAAATGGCAACATCTGAAATTGGTAGTGACAATCGTGAACAGCGAACCCCAGGTACGCCTGATGAGGAGGATATATGGGGACATGTAGGTACGCATCCTTTATGTCGACCGACACCATAAAATCCCCCCCTTCCAGACTGGAGATCACTGCTCGGAGAGATTCCATCTTGAATTTTTTTTTTTTTTAATAAAGGTTGAGGGATTTTAAGTTCAGAATCGGCCTGACCGAGCCATCCGGCTTCGGGACCACAAACAGGGTTGAATAAAACCCGTCTCCCCATTGTGACGGGGGTACCGTGACAATTACTTGCTGTTGACACAGCTTTTGTATTGCAGCACATACTACCTCTCTCTCTGGAAGAGAAACTGGTAAGGCCGATTTGAAAAATCGGTGCGGAGGCATGTCTTGGAATTCCAGCTTGTATCCTTGGGTCACAGTATCCAGCACCCAAGGATCTAGGTCCGAGCGAACCCAGACCTGACTGAAGAGTTGAAGACGTGCCCCCACCGGTGCAGACTCCCGCAGCGGAGCCCCGGCGTCATGCGGTGGATTTGGTTGAAGCCGGGGAGGACTTCTGTTCCTGGGAGCTTGCCCCAGCCGGGGATCTTTTACCTCTTCCCCTACCTCTGGCCGCGAGGAAGGAAGAACCACGTCCTTTTCTGAACTTATGCGACCGAAAGAACTACATCTGGTACTGAGGTGTTTTCTTTTGCTGTGGAGGGACAAAAGGCAAAAAGGAAGACTTACCCGCGGTAGCTGTGGAAACCAGGTCCGCGAGGCCCTCACCAAACAAAACTTCACCTTTGTAGGGCAGAGCCTCCATAGCCTTCTTAGAGTCAGCATCACCATTCCACTGATGAGTCCACAATGCCCTCCTAGCCGAGATTGCCATGGCATTGGCCCTTGATCCCAAGATACCAATATCAATTGCAGCGTCCCTTAGATAAACCGCTGCGTCCCTGATGTGACCCAGGGTCAAAACTACGCTGTCCCTATCCAGGGTGTCTATGTCAGATAACAAGTTATCTGCCCACTTTTCAATAGCGCTACTCACCCATGCCGATGCCACGGCCGGCCTGAGTAGCGTACCGGTAGTAACATAAATAGATTTTAAGGTAGTTTCCTGTTTACGATCCGCAGGATCCTTAAGGGCTGCCGTGTCAGGGGACGGTAGCGCCACGTTCTTGGACAAACGTGCCAGGGCTTTGTCCAATGTGGGTGATGATTCCCACCGCAATCTATCCTGCGAGGGGAAAGGATACGCCATAGCAATTCTCCTGGGAATCTGCAGTCTCTTGTCAGGAGATTCCCAAGCCTTTTCAAAAAAAGCGTTCAATTCATGAGAGGGAGGAAAATAAGATTTTACTCACCGGTAAATCTATTTCTCGTAGTCCAAAGTGGATGCTGGGAACTCCGTAAGGACCATGGGGAATAGCGGCTCCGCAGGAGACTGGGCACAACTAAGAAAGATTTAGGACTACCTGGTGTGCACTGGCTCCTCCCTCTATGCCCCTCCTCAAGACCTCAGTTAGGAAACTGTGCCCGGAAGAGCTGACACAATAAGGAAAGGATTTGAAATCCCGGGTAAGACTCATACCAGCCACACCAATCACACCGTACAACTCGTGATACTATACCCAGTGAACAGTATGAATAACAACTGAGCCTCTCAAACAGATGGCTCCAAACAATAACCCTTTAGTTAGGCAATAACTATATACAAGTATTGCAGACAATCCGCACTTGGGATGGGCGTCCAGCATCCACTACGGACTACGAGAAATAGATTTACCGGTGAGTAAAATCTTATTTTCTCTGACGTCCTAGTGGATGCTGGGAACTCCATAAGGACCATGGGGATTATATCAAAGCTCCCAAACGGGCGGGAGAGTGCGGATGACTCTGCAGCACCGAATGAGCAAACTCAAGGTCCTCCTCAGCCAGGGTATCAAACTTGTAGAATCTTGCAAAAGTGTTTGAACCCGACCAAGTAGCAGCTCGGCAAAGTTGTAAAGCCGAGACCCCTCGGGCAGCCGCCCAAGAAGAGCCCACTTTCCTCGTGGAATGGACTTTTACCGATTTAGGATGCGGCAGTCCAGTCGCAGAATGTGCAAGTTGAATCGTGCTACAGATCCAGCGAGCAATAGTCTGCTTAGAAGCAGGAGCACCCAGCTTGTTGGGTGCATACAGGATAACCAGCGAGTCAGTTTTCCTGACTCCAGCCGTCCTGGAAAAATATATTTTCAGGGCCCTGACTACGTCCAGCAACTTGGAGTCCTCCAAGTCCCGAGTAGCCGCAGGCACCACAATAGGTTGGTTCACATGAAACGCTGATACCACCTTAGGAAGGAATTGGGAACGAGTCCTCAATCCCGCCCTATCCGTATGAAAAATCAGATAAGGGCTTTTACATGACAAAGCCGCCAATTCTGATACACGCCTGGCCGACACCAGGGCCAACAGCATGACCACTTTCCACATGAGGTATTTTAGCTCCACGGTCTTAAGTGGCTCAAACCAATGCGACTTTAGGAAATCCAACACCACGTTGAGATCCCACGGTGCCACTGGAGGCACAAACGGGGGCTGAATATGCAGCACTCCTTTAACAAAAGTCTGAACTTCAGGCAGTGAAGCCAGTTCTTTTTGGAAGAAATTGGACAGAGCCGAAATCTGGACCTTAATGGAGCCCAATTTTAGGCCCATAGTCACTCCTGACTGCAGGAAGTGCCGAAAACGACCCAGTTGAAATTCCTCCGTTGGGGCCTTCCTGGCCTCACACCACGCAACATATTTCCGCCATATGCGGTGATAATGGTTTGCAGTCACCTCTTTCCTAGCTTTAATCAGTGTAGGAATAACTTCCTCCGAAATGCCTTTTTCTTTTAGGATCCGGTGTTCAACCGCCATGCCGTCAAACGCAGTCGCGGTAAGTCTTGGAACAGACAGGGCCCCTGCAGCAGCAGGTCCTGTCTGAGCGGCAGAGGCCATGGGTCCTCTGATAACATCTCTTGAAGTTCCGGGTACCAGGCTCTTCTTGGCCAATCCGGAACCACTAGTATAGTTCTTACTCCTCTTCTTCTTATTATTCTCAGTACCTTGGGTATGAGAGATAGAGGAGGGAACACATAAACCGAGTGGTACACCCACGGTGTCACTAGAGCGTCCACAGCTATCGCCTGAGGGTCCCTTGACCTGGCGCAATATCTTTTCAACTTTTTGTTGAGGCGGGACGCCATCATGTCCACCTGTGGTCTTTCCCAACGGTTTACCAGCATTTTGAAGACTTCTGGATGAAGTCCCCACTCTCCCGGGTGGAGGTCGTGTCTGCTGAGGAAGTCTGCTTCCCAGTTGTCCACTCCCGGAATGAACACTGCTGACAGTGCTAACACGTGATTTTCCGCCCATCGGAGAATCCTTGTGGCTTCTGCCATCGCCATCCTGCTTCTTGTGCCGCCCTGTCGGTTTACATGGGCGACCGCCGTGATGTTGTCTGACTGGATCAGCACCGGCTGGTGTTGAAGCAGGGGTCTAGCCTGACTTAGGGCATTGTAAATGGCCCTTAGTTCCAGAATATTTATGTGTAGGGAAGTCTCCTGACTTGACCATTGTCCTTGGAAGTTTCTTCCCTGCGTGACTGCCCCCCAACCTCGAAGGCTGGCATCCGTGGTCACCAGGACCCAGTCCTGTATGCCGAATCTGCGGCCCTCTAGAAGATGAGCACTCTGCAGCCACCACAGCAGCGACACCCTGGCCCTTGGAGACAGGGTTATCAGCCGATGCATCTGAAGATGCGATCCGGACCACTTGTCCAACAGATCCCACTGAAAGATCCTTGCATGGAACCTTCCGAATGGAATTGCTTCGTAAGAAGCCACCATTTTTCCCACGACTCGCGTGCAGTGGTGCACCGACACCTGTTTTGGTTTTAGGAGGTCTCTGACTAGAGATGACAACTCCTTGGCCTTCTCCTCCGGGAGAAACACTTTTTTCTGTTCTGTGTCGAGAACCATCCCCAGGAACAGTAGACGCGTTGTAGGAACCAGCTGCGACTTCGGAATGTTCAGGATCCAGCCGTGCTGTTGTAGCACTTCCCGAGCCAGTGCTACTCCGATCAACAACTGTTCCCTGGACCTCGCCTTTATAAGGAGATCGTCCAAGTACGGGATAATTATAACTCACTTTTTTTCGAAGGAGTATCATCATCTCTGCCAATACCTTGGTAAATACCCTCGGTGCCGTGGACAGACCAAACGGCAACGTCTGGAATTGGTAATGACAGTCCTGTACCACAAATCTGAGGTCCTGTACCACAAATCTGGTGAGGGGGGTAAATGGGGACATGGAGGTAAGCATCCTTGATGTCCAGTGATACCATGTAATCCCTTTCGTCCAGGCTTGCAATAACCGCCCTGAGCGATTCCATTTTGAACTTGAACCTTCGTATATGTGTTCAAGGATTTCAAATTTAGGATGGGTCTCACCGAACCGTCCGGTTTCGGTACCACAAACATTGTGGAATAGTAACCCCGTCCTTGTTGAAGGAGGGGTACCTTGACTATCACCTGCTGCGAATACAGCTTGTGAATTGCCTCCAGCACTGCCTCCCTGTCCGAGGGAGCTGTCGGCAAGGCAGATTTGAGGAAACGGCGAGGGGGAGACGTCTCGAACTCCAGCTTGTACTCCTGAGATACTACCTGTAGAATCCAGGGATCCACCCGTGAGCGAGCCCACTGGTCGCTGAAGTACTTGAGACGGGCCCCCACCGTACCTGGCTCCGCTTGTGGAGCCCCAGCGTCATGCGGTGGACTTAGAGGAAGCGGGGGAGGACTTTTGTTCCTGGGAACTGGCTGTATGCTGCAGCTTTTTCCCTCTACCTCTGCCTCTGGGCAGAAAGGACGCGCCTTTAACCCGCTTGCCTTTCTGGGACCGAAAGGACTGTACCTGATAATACGGTGCTTTCTTCGGCTGTGAGGGAACATGGGTAAAAATGTTGATTTCCCAGCTGTAGCTGTGGAAATGAGGTCCGAGAGACCATCCCCAAACAAATCCTCACCCTTGTAAGGCAAAACTTCCATGTGCCTTTTAGAATCAGCATCACCTGTCCACTGCCGAGTCCACAATCCTCTCCTGGCAGAAATGGACATTGCGTTTATTTTAGATGCCAGCCGGCAAATATCCCTCTGTGCATCTCTCATGTATAAGACTGCGTCTTTAATATGCTCTATGGTTAGCAATATAGTGTCCCTGTCTAAGGTATCAATGTTATCTGACAGGGAATCTGACCACGCAGCTGCAGCACTGCACATCCATTCTGAAGCAATAGCTGGTCTCAGTATAATACCTGAGTGTGTATATACAGACTTCAGGATAGCCTCCTGCTTTCTATCTGCAGGCTCCTTTAGACGGTAGTGCCACCTTTTTTGACAGACGTGTGAGCGCTTTATCCACCCTAGGGGATGTCTTCCAACGTGACCTATCCTCTGGCGGGAAAGGGTACGCCATTAGTAACCTTTTAGAAATTACCAGTTTCTTATCGGGGGAAACCCACGCTTCTTCACACACTTAATTTAATTCATCAGATGGGGGAAAAACCACTGAAAGCTTTTTCTCCCCAAACATAATACTCTACTTTGTGGTACCTGGGGTAATATCTGAAATGTGCAACACATTTTTCATTGCCGTAATCATGTAACGGGTGGCTCTATTGGAATGTAAACTAGTCTCATCGTCGTCGACACTGGAGTCAGTATCCGTGTCGACATCTGTGTCTGCCATCTGAGGTAGTGGGCGCTTTAGGGCCCCTGATGGCTTTTGAGACGCCTGGGCAGGCGCGGGCTGAGAAGCCGGCTGTCCCACATCTGCTATGTCGTCAAACCTTTTATGTAAGGAGTTGACACTGTCGCGTAATTCCTTCCACATGTCCATCCACTCAGGTGTCGACCCCGCAGGGGGTGACATCACATTTATCGGCATCTGCTCCGCCTCCACATAAGCCTCCTCATCAAACATGTCGACACAGCCGTACCGACACACCGCACACACACAGGGAATGCTCTGACTGAGGACAGGACCCCACAAAGTCCTTTGGGGAGACAAAGAGAGAGTATGCTAGCACACACCAGAGCGTTATATATACAGGGATTCACACTACCCACAGTGATTTTTCCCCTATAGCTGCTGATATTACACAGATTGCGCCTAAATTTAGTGCCCCCCCTCTCTTTTTTACCCTATGTAGTCTGGAAACTGCAGGGGAGAGCCTGGGGAGCGTCCTTCCAGCGGAGCTGTGAGGGAAAATGGCGCCAGTGTGCTGAGGGAGATAGCCCCGCCCCTTTTCCGGCAGACTTCTCCCGCTTTTTTATATGTATATCTGGCAGGGGATTTTACACATATATAGTCTTAATGACTATATTATGTGTTTATTTTGCCAGCAAGGTACTATTATTGCAGCCCAGGGCGCCCCCCCCCCCAGCGCCCTGCACCCATCAGTGACCGGAGTGTGTGGTGTGCATGGGGAGCAATGGCGCACAGCTGCAGTGCTGTGCGCTACCTTGATGAAGACCGAAGTCTTCTGCCGCCGATTTCCAGGAACGTCTTCTTGCTTCTGGCTCTGTAAGGGGGACGGCGGCGCGGCTCCGGGACCGGATGACCGAGGCTGGGCCTGTGTTCGATCCCTCTGGAGCTAATGGTGTCCAGTAGCCTAGAAGCCCAAGCTAGCTGCAAGCAGGTAGGTTCGCTTCTCTCCCCTTAGTCCCTCGTAGCAGTGAGTCTGTTGCCAGCAGATCTCACTGAAAATAAAAAACCTAAATTATACTTTCTTTTCAAGGAGCTCAGGAGAGCCATTAGTGTGCATCCAGCTCGGCCGGGCACAAAATTCTAACTGAGGTCTGGAGGAGGGGCATAGAGGGAGGAGCCAGTGCACACCAGGTAGTCCTAAATCTTTCTTAGTTGTGCCCAGTCTCCTGCGGAGCCGCTATTCCCCATGGTCCTTACGGAGTTCCCAGCATCCACTAGGACGTCAGAGAAAAGAATTAAGAAATCAAAGATACCTTTATACGCGGGACATACCACGACTCTATTTCCTTGTGCAGGGTCGGGGTTCTTCTAGGACGTCAGAGAAACATTATTGTGAGGGGGACGGCAGCGCGGCTTCGGGAAAGAACAGCTAGGCGCACCAAGTGATCAGACCCTCTGGAGCTAATGGTGTCCAGTAGCCTAAGAAGCAGAGCCTTTGAACTCACAGAAGTAGGTCTGCTTCTCTCCCCTCAGTCCCACGAAGCAGGGAGCCTGTTGCCAGCAGTGCTCCCTGAAAATAATAAACCTAACAAAAGTATTTTCTAGAGAAACTCTGTAGAGCTCCCCTAGTGTGCAACCAGTCTCCTCTGGGCACAGAATCTAACCGAGGTGTGGATGAGGGGCATAGAGGAAGGAGCCAGTTCACGCCCATTTAAAGTCTTAAAGTGCCCATGTCTCCTGCGGATCCCATCTATACCCTATAGTCCTTTTGGAGTCCACAGCATCCTCTAGGACGTATGAGAAAATAGGATTGTAATACCTAACAGTAAATCCTTTTCTCTTAGTCTGTAGAGGATGCTGGGGACACTTCATAGACCATGGGGTATAGACGGGATCCGCAGGAGACATGGGCACTCTAAGACTTTTACTGGGTGTGAACTGGCTCCTCCCTCTATGCCCCTTCTCCAGACGTCAGTTATAGGAACTGTGCCCAGGGAGACGGACATTTCGAGGAAAAGGATTTATATTATTCTTAAACTAAGGGTGAGATACACACCAGCTCACACCACAAACACGCCGTACAACATGGCATTTGTAAGTAAACCCAGTCAACAGCATGAACAAAAAACCAGCAACAGGCTGATTATAACCAAACACAACCATAGTGTAACACAACCAAAATCTACAACCACTACTGCAGATAGAGTCCGCACAGGGACGGGCGCCCAGCATCCTCTACGGACTAAGAGAAAAGGATTTACCGGTAGGTATTAAAATCCTATTTTCTCATACGTCCTATAGGATGCTGGGGACACTTCATAGACCATGGGGTTTATACCAAAGCTTCAGACCGGGCGGGAGAGTGCGGATGACTCTGCAGCACCGATTGACCAAATAAGAGGTGCTCATCAGCCAGGGTATCAAACTTGTAGAACTTTGCAAAAGTGTTCGAACCCGACCAAGTAGCCGCTCGGCAAAGATGTAACGCCAAGACCCCACGGCAGCCGCCTAAGATGAGCCCACCTTCCTGGTAGAATGGGCATTAACCGATTTCGGTAACGGCAATCCAGCCGTAGAATGAGCCTGTTGAATCGTGTCACAGATCCAACATGCAATAGTCTGCTTGGAAGCCGGTATCCCAATCTTATTGGGAGCATATAGGACAAACAGAGCCTCCGTTTTCCTAATCTGAGCCATTCTGGCTACATCCAGAGACTTTGAGTCCACGAGGGCGCCAGTAGCCACTGGCACCACAATAGGTTGGTTCATGTGAAAAGTTGAAACCACCTTTGGCAGAAACAGCTGCCGAGTCCTCAACTTCGCTCTCTCTTCATGGAAGATCAAATAGGGGCTCTTGTGAGACAAGGCCGCCAACTCAGATACTCGCCTTGCGGACGCCAAGGCCAACAACATGACCACTTTCCAAGTGAGGAATTTTAACGCAACCTTCCGTAAAGGTTCAAACCAAGGAGATTGCAGGAACCGTAACACCACATTGAGATTCCACGGTGCCACCGGAGGCACAAAAGGAGGCTGGATATGCAGCACCCCCTTCACGAAAGTCTGAACCTCAGGGAGGGAAGCCAATTCCTTTTGAAAGAATATTGATAAGGCCGAAATTTGTACCTTAATGGAGGCTAGCTTAAGGCCCGCATCCACACCAGCTTGTAGAAAATGGAGAAAACGCCCTAGCTGAAATTCCTCTGTAGGGGCCTTCTTGGATTCACACCAAGACACATATTTTCTCCAAATACGATGGTAATGCTTCGACGTTTCTTCTTTTCTAGCCTGAAGTAGAGTGGGGATAACTTCATTGGGAATCCCCTTTCGGGCTAGAATACGGCGTTCAACCGGCATGCCGTCAAACGCAGACGCGGTAAGTCCTGGAACACGCACGGACCTTGCTGTAACAGGTCCTCTCGTAGAGGAAGAGGCCACGGATCTCCTATGAGCAACTCCTGAAGATCCGGATACCAGGCTCTCTTCGGCCAGTCTGGGACAATGAGTATCGCCGGAACTCTTGTTCTTCTTACGATCCTTATCACCTTCGGGATGAGTGGAAGCGGCAGGAACACGTAGACCGACGGAAACACCCACGGTGTCACCAGGGCGTCCACCGCTATTGCTTGAGGGTCCCTTGACCTGGAACAATACCTCAGAAGTTTCTTGTTGAGGCAAGACGCCATCATGTCTACATGAGGAATTCCCCAGTAACTTGTCACGTCTGCGAAGACCTCTTGATGAAGACCCCACTCCCTTGGATGGAGATCGTGTCTGCTGAGGAAGTCTGCTTCCCAGATGTCCACTCCTGGAAAAAAAGACTGCCGCCAGAGCGCTTACATGTTTTTCCGCCCAGCGGAGAACTTTTGTGGCCTCTGCCATTGCCGCTCTGCTCTTTGTACGCCACTGCTGTTATGTTGTCCGACTGAATCAAGACGGGCAGATCTTGAAGAAGATTTTCCGCTTGTCGAAGGCCGTTGTAAATGGCCCTTAACTCCAGAATGTTTATGTGCAGACAAGCCTCCTGACTTGACCATTTTCCCTGGAAATTTTCCCCCTGTGTGACTGCTCCCCATCCCCGGAGACTTGCATCCGTGGTTACCAGGACCCAATCCTGGATCCCGAACCTGCGTCCCTCTAGAAGGTGAGGACTGTGCAGCCACCACAGGAGAGAGATTCTGGTCCTGGAAGACAGGACTATTTTCCCGTGCATGAACAGGTGAGACCCGGACCACTTGTCCAGCAGGTCCCACTGAAACACCCTGGCATGAAACCTGCCAAACGGAACGGCCTCGTAGGCCGCCACCATCTTTCCCAGCAACCGAGTGCACTGATGAATCGACACCCTTGCCGGTTTCAGAATCCCTTTTACCATGTTCTGGATTTCCAGAGTTTAATCCACCGGCAGAAAAACTCTCTGTAACTCCGTGTCCAGAATCATGCCCAGGAACGACAGCCGCGTTGTCGGAACCAACTGTGATTTTGGCAAATTTAGGAGCCAACCATGTTGCTGTCGAATCTTCAGGGAGAGCGCAACGTGTTCTAGTAATTTCTCCCTTGATCTCGCCTTTATCAGGAGATCGTCCAAGTACGGGATAATTGTGACTCCTTGCTTGCGCAAGAGGACCATCATTTCCGCCATTACTTTTGTGGAAATCCTTGGAGCTGTGGAAAGCCCAAACGGCAACGTCTGAAATTGGTAATGACAATCCTGAACCGCAAACCTTAGGTACGCCTGATGCGGAGGGTAAATGGGGACGTGTAAGTATGCGTCCTTTATGTCTACTGATACCATAAAATCTCCTCCCTCCAGACTGGAGATCCCTGCCCGAAGAGATTCCATTTTGAATTTGAATCTCTTCAGATAGAAATTGAGTGCCCATGTCTCCTGCGGATCCCGTCTATACCCCATGGTCTATGAAGTGTCCCCAGCATCCTCTAGGACGTATGAGAAATTTGGGTTATAATTATGTATGTATGCATGAGTTTGTGTGGAGGGTGGTGACTGAAGGGGACAGGCTGTGTGTGTGTGTGGTGACTGGGATGTAACAGGCTGTGTGTGTGTGTGTGGTGACTGGGATGCAATAGGTTGTGTGCGTGCATACGTATGTGTGTGGTGACTTGGGGAGTAACACGCTGTGTGTGTGTGTGTGTGTGTGTGTGTGTGTGTGGTGACTGGGAGGGTAAAAGACTGTGTGTGTGTGTGTGGAGGGGTGGCGGGGGGAGCAGGCTGTGGGTGAGGTGACAGGAGGCACTGTCAAATCCGGGGGGCGGGTGCACGCGGAGACTGGTCTGTTCCACCCCCATGTTGTTTCTGCCACTTTTTTTTTTTTAAACAGAGACCTGCGGCTGTATTAGCATGAAGGGGAGTCCAGTCAATCCAGCCCCTCCTCTCACTTTTCCTTCCCCTCTCTGATGCTGTTGCCTAACATCTCGATCCCACAAAAACCAGAAAAGGGGACACGCTGCAGCCCGCGCTGATGAGAAGGGGACCTGCTGCTACCCAAGGTACACAATGCTGCTTGTACTGAAGGGACACACACACACACACACACACACACACACACACAGTGATGCTTGTATCGGGGTAGGGGGTCAGTGCCACTTGTACCAGGGGCAAACGCAGGATTTAGCGAGGGGGGACTCCGTAAGGACCATGGGGTATAGACGGGCTCCGCAGGAGACATGGGCTCTATAAAGAACTTTAGAATGGGTGTGCACTGGCTCCTCCCTCTATGCCCCTCCTCCAGACCTCAGTTAGAGAAACTGTGCCCAGAGGAGATGGACAATACGAGGAAAGGATCTTGTTAATCTAAGGGCAAGATTCATACCAGCCCACACCATCCACACCGTATAACCTGGAATATACGCAACCAGTTAACAGTATGAACAAAACAGTATCAGCTAAAGACTGATCTCAACTGTAACATAACCCTTATGTAAGCAACAACTATATACAAGCCTTGCAGAATTTGTCTGCACTGGGACGGGCATCCAGCATCCTCTACGGACTAGGAGAAAAAGATTTACCGGTAGGTTTAAAATCTTATTTTCTCTTACGTCCTAGAGGATGCTGGGGACTCCGTAAGGACCATGGGGTTTATACCAAAGCTCCAGACCGGGCGGGAGAGTGCGGACGACTCTGCAGCACCGACTGAGCAAACGCAAGGTCCTCATCAGCCAGGTATCAAACTTATAGAACTTTGTAAAAGTGTTTGAATCCGACCAGGTAGCTGCTCGGCAAAGCCGTAAAACCGAGACGCCTCGGGCAGCCGCCCAAGAAGAGCCCACCTTCCTAGTGGAATGGGCCTTTACCGAATTTGGTAACGGCAATCCTGCCGTACAATGAGCCTGCTGAATCGTGTTATAGATCCAGCGAGCAATAGTCTGCTTCGAAGCAGGAGCGCCAACTTTGTTGGCTGCATACAGGACAAACAGTGCTTCTGTTTTCCTAACCCGAGCCGTCCTGGCTACATAGATTTTTAAGGCCCTGACTACATCCAGGGACGTGGAATCCTCCAAGTCATCCGTAGCCACAGGCACCACAATAGGTTGGTTCATGTGAAATGAAGAAATCACCTTAGGCAAAAATTGAGGACGAGTCCTCAACTCTGCCCTATCCTCATGGAAAATCAAATAGAGGCTCTTGTGAGACAAGGCCGCCAATTCAGACACTCGCCTTGCAGCTGCCAAGGCCAACAACATAACCACCTTCCAAGTGAGAAAATTTAATTCAACCGTTTGAAGAGGTTCAAACCAGTGAGACTTCAGGCACCGTAACACCACGTTAAGGTCCCATGGTGCCACTGGGGGCACAAAAGGAGGCTGGATGTGCAGCACTCCCTTTACAAAAGTCTGGACTTCTGGGAGAGAAGCCAATTCCTTCTGAAAGAAAATAGACAGGGCCGAAATCTGTACCTTAATGGAGCCTAATTTTAGGCCCATATCCACTCCTGTCTGTAGAAAGTGGCTGAGAGGAAGAGGCCATGGATCTTCTGTGAGCATCTCCTGAAGATCTGAATACCAGGCCCTTCGATGCCAATCTGGAACAATGAGTATTGTTTTCACTCTTTTTTGTCTTATGATTCTCAATATTTTTGAGATGAGAGGAAGAGGGGGGAATACATAGACCAACTGAAACACCCATGGAGTCACCAGGGCGTCCACCGCTACCGCCTGAGGGTCCCTTGACCTGGCACAATACCTCCGAAGCTTCTTGTTGAGGCGGGACGCCATCATGTTTATGTGAGGAATTCCCCAAAGACTTGTTATCTCTGTAAAAACTTCTTGATGAAGTTTCCACTTTCCTGGATGGAGATCGTGTCAGCTGAGGAAGTCTGCTTCCCAGATGTCCCCTCCCGGAATGAAGACCGCTGACAGAGCGCTTACGTGATTTTCCGCCCAGCGAAGAATCCTGGTGGCTTCTGCCATTGCCACTCTGCTCCTTGTCCCGCCTTGGCGGTTTACATGAGCCACGGCTGTGACGTTGCCCGATTGAATCAGAACCGGTAGGTCGCGAAGAAGATTCTCCGCTTGTCGTAGGCCGTTGTATATGGCCCTCAACTCCAGGACGTTGATGTGTAGACAAGCCTCCTGGCTTGACCATAGCTCCTGAAAATTTCTTCCTTGTGTGACTGCTCCCCATCCTCGGAGGCTCGCGTCCGTGGTCACCAGAACCCAGTCTTGAATGCCGAACCTGCGACCCTCTAGAAGGTGAGCACTTTGCAGCCACCACAGGAGAGACACCCTGGCCCTGGGGGGGACAGGCTAATCTTCTGATGTATTTGTAGATGGGACCCGGACCACTTGTCCAGGAGGTCCCACTGAAACGTCCTTGCATGAAAACCTGCCGAAGGGGATGGCCTCGTAGGCTGCCACCACTTTCCACAGAACACGAGTGCATTGATGAACAGACACTCTTTTTGGTTTTAGCAGGTCTCTGACCATGTTCTGGAGGTCCTGGGCTTTATCCATCGGGAGAAAAACCCTCTTCTGATCCGTGTCCAGAATCATGTCTAGGAATGATAGTCGAGTCGTTGGAATCAATTGTGACTTTGGCAGATTGAGAATCCAACCGTGGTGTTGTAGCACTCTCAGGGAGAGCGACGCGCTCCTCTGCAATTGATCTCTCGATCTTGCTTTTATCAGGAGATCGTCCAAGTATGGGATAATTGTGACTCCCTGCCTGCGCAGGAGCACCATCATCTCCGCCACATTGGTGAAAATCCTCGGGCCGTTGAAAGCCCAAACGGCAACGTCTGAAACTGGTAATGACAGTCCTGTACAGCGAATCTCAGGTACGCCTGATGAGGAGGATATATGGGGACATGAAGGTATGCATCCTTTATGTCGAGTGACACCATAAAATCCCCCCCTTCCAGACTGGAGATCACCGCCCGGAGCAATTCCATCTTGAATTTGAACTTTTTCAAGTACAGGTTTAGGGATTTTAGATTTAAAATGGGCCTGACCGAACCATCCGGCTTCGGGACCACGAACAGGGTTGAATAGTACCCTTTCCCCTGTTGGATTAGGGGAACACTGACAACCACTTGCTGTTGACACAGCTTTTGAATTGCAGCTAACACTACTTCCCTCTCTGGGGGAGAAGCTGGCAAGGCCGACTTGAAAAATCGTCGAGGGGGCACCTCTTCGAATTCCAGTTTGTAGCCTTGGGATACAATATCCATCGCCCAAGGATCCACGTCTGACAGAACCCAGACCAGGCTGAAGAGTCGAAGACGTGCCCCCACCGGTGCGGACTCCCTCAGTGGAGCCCCAGCGTCATGCGGTGGATTTAGTAGAAGCCGGGGAGGACTCCTGCTCCTGGGAACTAGCCGGAGCAGGTGTTTTCTTCCATCTACCCTTACCTCTGTCGAGGAAAGATGAGCCCCGACCTCTTCTGGACCTATGCGACCGAAAGGACTGCATCTGATATTGTGGAGTTTTCTTTTGCTGTGGGGGAACAAAAGGCAAAAAGGTAGATTTACCCGCGGTAGCTGTGGCAACCAGGTCTGCGAGACCTTCCCCAAATAAAACTTTACCTTTGTATGGTAAAACCTCCATATGCTTCTTTGAGTCGGCATCACCCGTCCATTGGCGGGTCCACAGGGCTCGCCTAGCAGAAATAGCCATGGCGTTGGCTCTCGACCTAGCAGCCCAACGTCTCTTTGAGCGTCCCTCATATATAAGACCGCGTCTTTAATGTGACCTAAGGTCAATAAAATGGTATCCCTGTCTAGGGTATCAAGGTCAGCTGACAAGGTATCTGTCCAAGCTGCAACTGCGCTACATACCCATGCCGATGCTATTGCCGGTCTGAGTAAAGCACCCGTATGCGTACAAATAGATTTTAAAGTAGTTTCCTGTCTGCGATCAGCAGGATCCTTGAGGGCTGCCATGTCTGGAGACGGTAGCGCCACCTTCTTGGACAGGCGCGTTAAAGCCTTGTCCACCCTGGGTGAGGATTCCCAACGTACCCTGTCCTGTGCAGGGAAAGGATACGCCATAAGAATCCTCTTGGGAATCTGCAGCTCTTTGTCTGGAGTTTCCCAAGCTTTTTCAAATAACTCGTTAAGCTCATGAGATGGGGGAAAGGTTACCTCAGGTTTCTTTACCTTATACATGCGCACCCTCGTGTCAGGGACAGAGGGGTCATCTGTGATATGCAAAACATCTTTTATTGCAATAATCATATAATGAATACTTTTGGCCACCATTGGGTGTAACCTCGCATCATCGTAGTCGACACTGGAGTCCGAATCCGTGTCGGTATCAGTGTCTGCTATTTGGGATAGGGGACGTTTTTGAGACCCAGCAGGGCCCTGTGACCCAGTCGAAGCCGTGGATTGACTCCCTGCTTTTTCCCTGGACTCTGCTTTGTCCATTCTCTTATGTAATAAGGTCACATTTGCATTTAAAACATTCCACATGTCCAACCAATCATGAGTCGGCGTTGCCGACGGAGACACCACAATCATCTGCTCCACCTCCTCCTTAGATGAGCCTTCCGCATCAGACATGCCGACACACTCGTACCGACCCCCCTCCAACACACACACAGGGATATAGTTATAAGGAGACAGTTCCCCAATAAGGCCCTTTAGAGAGACAGAGAGAGAGAGAGTATGCCAGCACACACCCAGCGCCAACTGACACTGGAAACAATTTCCCAGATAATACAGCGCTTTTATATATATAATTAACCGTGTAATACACTCACTGCGCCTTACAAGTGCCCCCCTCTTTTCAGCCCTGTGTCACCGTGTTCAACAGGGGAGAGACCGGGGAACCAGCTTCTCTGCAGTTCTCTGTGGAGAAAATGGCGCTGGTTAGTGCTGAGGGACCAAGCTCCGCCCCCTCCAGCGGCGGGCTTCGGTCCCGCTCAAATGTATAAAACTGGCGGGGGATTATTATAATTACTGCCTCCGCAGCCCATATACATATAAATGCCAGACTTAGAGGTTTTTATTGCTGCCCAGGGCGCCCCCCTGCGCCCTGCACCCATCAGTGCCTGCTAGTGTGTGTTGTGTGTGGGAGCAATGGCGCGCAGCGGTTTACCTCAGGGAAGATCTGAAGTCTTCTGCCGCCTAAGAAGTCTTCTTTTCTTCTTATACTCACCCGGCTTCTATCTTCCGGCTCTGTGAGGACGGCGGCGCGGCTCTGGGACGAACGGCGAGGGGAGACCTGCGTTCCGACTCCCTCTGGAGCTAATGGTGTACAGTAGCCTAAGAAGCAGAGCCTATCACTTAAGTAGGTCTGCTTCTCTCTCCTCAGTCCCACGATGCAGGGAGCCTGTTGCCAGCAGTGCTCCCTGAAAATAAAAAACCTAACAAAATTCTTTTTCAGAGAAACTCAGGAGAGCTCCCCTGTAATGCACCCAATCTCCTCTGGGCACAGGATCTAACTGAGGTCTGGAGGAGGGTCATAGAGGGAGGAGCCAGTGCACACCCATTCTAAAGTTCTTTATAGTGCCCATGTCTCCTGCGGAGCCCGTCTATACCCCATGGTCCTTACGGAGTCCCCAGCATCCCCTAGGACGTAAGAGAAATATATATATATATAGCACACATTCATATATATGTACACACACACACACATACATACATACTGTACATACACCAGCGCGCAAACACACATGCATACATACATACATACATACATACATACATACAAATACACACATAAACACAGATTTCAAAATTCAAACTTTCTGTACATGATCTACCAGGCGCTGGGAGCAAAAGGGCGGCAGTGTGAGAGGATGGAGGGAGCTGCTGTGGCTGAGCATGCGCAGCCAGCAGCTCCCCAGGACATTCTGTATGCAGAGAGCTCCATATCTCCCTGTTGCTGCTGCAGCTCCGCGATCGTGGTTGCGCCTTTTGCTGAGACGGAGACAAATCTGTCTCCATCTCAAAATTGAAAACTCAACTCATCGGGGGGGGGGATGTGGTGTTTCCAGGTACTCGGAACCCCCCCTGCGTGCGCCACTGTGTACCCCCTCTCTCTCACCCCTTCTTCTTTCTTTCCTGTCTCCTCTCTCTCACCCCTTTCTTTCTACTAACCTCGTCTACTCTCTCACTCCTTTCTTTCTTTTCCCCTCGTCCCGTCTCTCTCTCTCACACCCTTCTCTTTCCCTCATTCATTCTCTCTTTTGCTCTTCCCTATCTCATATTTTCTCTCTCTCTCTGTCCCCTCCTTCTCGCTCTGCCCTCTCTCTCCCCCACCCCCTCTTTTAACCCTCCCCTCATCTCACGCAACCTGCTCTCTTTTTCAATATTGAAATTGGGAGGGGCATAACAAAGTGGGAGGAGCTATGAGTAGAGGGCCACGATTCTTAAACCGCCTCCCCTAAAAGTAAAGTCTAGATCCGCCACGGTAGATGCTAGAATCAAGTGGGCTAAGGGACCTTTTCCGTAAGGGGGAGGAGTTACGACACAAGGGGGAGGACCTAGGCCAGCGGGATAGTTCCTCTACTATCCACGCCACCAACTATTACCTTTAGTAATTAGGTGGTGAGCGAAGCGGAGCGGAGCGAGCCACCGTGCCCGAAGCGTGGCGAGCGAAGCGAGCCCGCGAGGGTACTTTTCGGGTACCCTGTTCGCCCGTAGCTCCTCCCCTCAATACGTCACAAGGTCCCTTCAGACCCCCCGATATAGAACCAACCGATCCGCCACTGTGTACAAGTCCCGAGTGCGACCCACTTAATGTAATGTAAAAATAAGATTTTACTTACCGATAAATCTATTTCTCATAGTCCGTAGTGGATGCTGGGGACTCCGTCAGGACCATGGGGAATAGCGGCTCCGCAGGAGACAGGGCACAAAAGCAAGCTTTTAGGATCACATGGTGTGTACTAGCTCCTCCCCCTATGACCCTCCTCCAAGCCTCAGTTAGGTACTGTGCCCGGACGAGCGTACACAATAAGGAAGGATCTTGAATCCCGGGTAAGACTCATACCAACCACACCAATCACACCGTACAACTTGTGATTTGAACCCAGTTAACAGTATGATAACAATGAAGTAGCCTCTAAAAAAGATGGCTCACAACAATAATAACCCGATTTTTTTGTAACAATAACTATGTACAAGTAATGCAGACAATCCGCACTTGGGATGGGCGCCCAGCATCCACTACGGACTATGAGAAATAGATTTATCGGTAAGTAAAATCTTATTTTCTCTAACGTCCTAGTGGATGCTGGGGACTCCGTCAGGACCATGGGGATTATACCAAAGCTCCCAAACGGGCGGGAGAGTGCGGATGACTCTGCAGCACCGAATGAGAGAACTCCAGGTCCTCCTCAGCCAGGGTATCAAATTTGTAGAATTTAGCAAACGTGTTTGCCCCTGACCAAGTAGCTGCTCGGCAAAGTTGTAAAGCCGAGACCCCTCGGGCAGCCGCCCAAGATGAGCCCACCTTCCTTGTGGAATGGGCATTTACAGATTTTGGCTGTGGCAGGCCTGCCACAGAATGTGCAAGCTGAATTGTACTACAAATCCAACGAGCAATAGTCTGCTTAGAAGCAGGAGCACCCAGCTTTTTGGGTGCCTACAATATAAACAGCAAGTCAGACTTTCTGACTCCAGCCGTCCTGGAATTATATATATATATATATATATTTTCAGGGCCCTGACAACGTCTAGCAACTTGGAGTCCTCCAAGTCCCTAGTAGCCGCAGGCACCACAATAGGTTGTTTCAGGTGAAACGCTGACACCACCTTAGGAAGAAACTGGGGACGAGTCCGCAGTTCTGCCCTGTCCGAATGGAAAATCAAATATGGGCTTTTGTAAGACAAAGCCGCCAATTTTGACAATCGCCTGGCCGAGGCCAGGGCCAACAGCATGGTCACTTTCCATGTGAGATATTTCAAATCCACAGATTTGAGTGGTTCAAACCAATATGATTTGAGGAATCCCAACACTACGTTGAGATCCCACGGTGCCACTGGAGGCACACAAGGGTTGTATATGCAATACTCCCTTGACAAACGTCTGGACTTCAGGAACTGAAGCCAATTCTTTCTGGAAGAAAATCTATAGGGCCGAAACTTGAACCTTAATGGACCCCAATTTGAGGCTCATAGACACTCCTGTTTGCAGGAAGTGCAGAAATCGACCTAGTTGAAATTTTTTCGTGGGGCCCTCCTGGCCTCACCCACGCAACATATTTTTACCACATGTGGTGATAACGTTGTGCGGTCACCTCCTTCCTGGCTTTGACCAGGGTAGGTATGACCTCTTCCGGAATGCCTTTTCCCTTAGGATCCGGCGTTCAAACCGCCATGCCGTCAAACGCAGTCGCGGTAAGTCTTGGAACAGACAAGGTCCCTGCTGGAGCAGGTCCTTTCTTAAAGGCCGATGCCACGGTTCCTCTTGGAACAGACATGGTACTTGCTGAAAGCAAATCCCTTCTTAGCTCCCGAGGCCATTAGTCCTCTGTGAGCATCTCTTGAAGTTCCGGTTACCAAGTCCCTCTTGGCCAATCCGGAGCCACGAGTATAGTTCTTACTCCTCTATGTCTTATAATTCTCAATACCTTGGTTATGAGAAGCAGAGAAGGGAACACATACACCGACTGTTACACCCACGGTGTTACCAGGACGTCCACAGCTATCGCCTGAAGGTCTCGTGACCTGGCGCAATACCTGTCCCATTTTTTTGTTCGGGCGGGACGCCATCATGTCCACCTTTGGTCTTTCCCAACGGTTCACAATCATGCGGAAAACTTCCCGATGAAGTTCCCACTCTCCCGGGTGGAGGTCGTGCCTGCTGAGGAAGTCTGCTTCCCAGTCGTCCACTCCCGGAATGAACACTGCTGACAGTGCTATCACATGATTTTCCGCCTAGCGAAAAATCCTTGCAGTTTTGCCACTGCCCTCCTGCTTCTTGTGCCGCCCTTTCTGTTTACGTGGGCGACTGCCGTGATGTTATCCCACTGGATCAATACCGGCTGACCTTGAAGCAGAGGTCTTGCTAAGCTTAGAGCATTATAAATTTGCTCTTAGCTCCAGTATATTTATGTGGAGAGAATTCTCCAGACTTGATCACACTCCTTGTGTGACTGCTCCCCAGCCTCTCAGGCTGGCCTCCGTGGTCACGAGCATCCAATCCTGAATGCCGAATCTGCGGCCCTCTAGAAGATGAGCACTCTGTAATCACCACAGGAGAGACACCCTTGTCCTTGGATATAGGGTTATCCGCTGATGCATCTGAAGATGCGATCCGGACCATTTGTCCAGCAGATCCCACTGAAGAGTTCTTGCGTGAAATCTGCCGAATGGAAGCGCTTCGTAATAAGCCACCATTTTTACCAGGACTCTTGTGCAATGATGCACTGACACTATTCCTGGTTTTAGGAGGATCCCGATTAGCTCGGATAACTCCCTGGCTTTCTCCTCTGGGAGAAACACCTTTTCCTGGACTGTGTCCAGAATCATCCCTAGGACCAGCAGACGTGTCGTCGGAACAACTGCGGTTTTGGAATATTTAGAATCCACCCGTGCTGTCGTAGAACTACTTGAGATAGTGCTACTCCGACCTCCAACTGTTCTCTGGACCTTGTTCTTATCAGGAGGTCGTCCATTTTCTTTGAAGACGAATCCTCCTTTCGGTCATTACCTTGGTAAGGACCCGGGGTGCCTTGGACAATCCAACGGCATCGTCTTGAAACTGATAGTGACAGTTCTGTACCACGAACCTGAGGTACCCTTGGTGAGAAAAGGCAAATTTTGGGACATGGAGGTAAGCATCCCTGATGTCCCGGGACACCATATAGTCCCCTTGTTCTTTGCTATCACTGCTCTGAGTGACTCCATCTGGATTTGAACCCTTGTAAGTGTTCAAATTTTTCAGATTTAGAATAGGTCTCACCTAGCCTTCAGTACCACCATATAGTGTGGAGTAATACCCCTTTCCTTGTTGTCGGAGGGGTAAATTTATTATCACCTGCTGGGAATACAGCTTGTGAATTGTTTTCAATACTGCCTCCCTGTCGGAGGGAGACATTGGTACAGCAGACTACAGGAACCTGCGAGGGGGGAAACCTCTCGACATTCCAATCTGTACCCCTTGGATACTACTTGTAGGATCCAGGGGTCCTGTACGGTCCCAGCGTCATGCTGAGAACTTGGTAGAAGCGGTGGAGGGCTTCTGTTCCTGGGAATGGGCTGCCTGCTGCAGTCTTCTTCCCTTTCCTCTATCCCTGGGCAGATATGACTCTTATAGGGACGAAAGGACTGAGGCTGAAAAGACAGTGTCTTTTTCTGCAGAGATGTGACTTAGGGTAAAAAACGGTGGATTTTCCAGCAGTTGCCCTGGCCACCAGGTCCCATGGACCGACCCCAAATAACTCCTCCCCTTTATACGGCAATACATCTTTGTGCCGTTTGGAATCTGCATCACCTGACCACTGTCGTGTCCATAAACATCTTCTTGCAGATATGGACATCGCATTTACTCTTGATGCCAGAGTGCAAATATCCCTGTGCGCATCTCGCATATATAGAAATGCATCCTTTAAATGCTCTATAGTCAATAAAATACTGTCCCTGTCAAAGGTATCAATATTTTTAGTCAGGGAATCCGACCAAGCCACCTCAGCTCTGCACATCCAGGCTGAGGCGATCGCTGGTCGCAGTATAACACCAGCATGTGTGTGTATACTTTTTAGGATATTTTTCAGCCTCCTATCAGCTGGCTCCTTAAGTACGGCCCTATCCGTAGATGGTACCGCCACTTGTTCTGATAAGCGTGTGAGCGCCTTATCCACCCTGAGGGGTGTTTCCCACCGCGCCTTAACTTCTGGCGGGAAAGGGTATACCGCCAATAATTTTCTATCGGGGGAAACCCACGCATCATCACACACTTCATTTAATTTATCTGATTCAGGAAAAACTACAGGTAGTTTTTTCACCTCACACATAATACCCTTTTTTGTGGTACTTGGAGTATCAGAAATATGTAACACCTCCTTCATTGCCCTTAACGTGTGGCCCTAAAAGAAAATACGTTTGTTTCTTCACCGTCGACACTGAAATCAGTGTCCGTGTCTGGGTCTGTGTCGACCGACTGAGGTAAATGGGCATTTTACAGCCCCTGACGGTGTTTGAGACGCCTGGACAGATACTAATTTGTTCGCCGGCCCTCTCATGTCGTCAACCGGCTTGCAGCGTGTTGACATTGTCACGTAATTTCCATAAATAAGCCATCCATTCCGGTGTCGACTCCCTAGAGAGTGACATCACCATTACAGGCAATTTGCTCCGCCTCCTCACCAATATTTTCCTCATACATGTCGACACACACGTACCGACATACAGCACACACATAGGGAATGCTCTGATAGAGGACAGGACCCACTAGCCCTTTGGGGAGACAGAGGGAGAGTTTGCCAGCACACACCAAAACGCTATAATTATCCAGGGACAACCTTTATATAAGTGTTCCTCCCTTATAGCATTTTAATATATATACATATCGCCAAATCAGTGCCCCCCCTCTCTGTTTTAACCCTGTTTCTGTAGTGCAGTGCAGGGGAGAGCATGGGAGCCTTCCCACCAGCCTTTCTGTGAGGGAAAATGGCGCTGTGTGCTGAGGAGAATAGGCCCCGCCCCCTTTTCGGCGGGCTTCTTCTCCGGAGTTTTAGATATCTGGCAGGGGTTAAATACATCCATATAGCCTCAAGGGCTATATGTGATGTATTTTTCGCCATACAGGTATTATACATTGCTGCCCAGGGCGCCCCCCCCCCAGCGCCCTGCACCCTCCGTGACCGCTGTGTGAAGTGTGCTGACAACAATGGCGCACAGCTGCAGTGCTGTGCGCTACCTGATGAAGACTGAGAGTCTTCTGCCGCCTGGTTCCGGACCTCTTCATCTTCAGCGTCTGCAAGGGGGGTCGGCGGCGCGGCTCCGGGACGAACCCCAGGGCGAGCCCTGTGTTCCGACTCCCTCTGGAGCTATGTCCAGTAGCCTAAGAATCCAATCCATCCTGCACGCAGGTGAGTTGAAAATCTCTCCCCTAAGTCCCTCGATGCAGTGAGCCTGTTGCCAGCAGGACTCACTGAAAATAAAGAACCTAAAAACTTTTTCTAAGTAACTCTTTAAGAGAGCCACCTAGATTGCACCCTTCTCGGCCGAGCACAAAAACCTAACTGAGGCTTGGAGGAGGGTCATAGGGGGAGGAGCCAGTACACACCATGTGATCCTAAAAGCTTGCTTTTGTGCCCTGTCTCCTGCGGAGCCGCTATTCCCCATGGTCCTGACGGAGTCCCCAGCATCCACTAGGACGTTAGAGAAAGCAGTATTACACTGAGTAGGAGGTGAGACAGGTTTCCAGCACTCAAACCCACCCCCATGTGTGCCTCCCCAGCCACTGACCTCACCGCTCACCACTGCTTTGCAGTGTACATGTTATCATAACCAGGGGCTATATTTACAAAGTTTGGTAAATAACGGATGGCCCTAAATCGTAATAATTGCACCTTAGAAGGGGAAGGGTCCTATCATCTGCACTACAGAGCGCGTTACTAAATAGAGAGCGGAGCAGGCGCAGTGCGCAGGAATCATACACCGGCCTGCTGCTCCGTCAGAGATGAGTTGCGGCTGCTGCAGCGGACTACCTCGGCTCATGCGCAGTGGCGCTGTATGCAGAGGACTACATGTCCCATCATCCCCTGCGACGTAATTCCAATATGGTGCTACTATACTACATATGAAAGGACGTCCGGGCCCGGCTTGTCTGAGGCTGATAGAGGCTCTGGGGCTGGTAGGTGATGGTGCGGGGACTGGTTTCTGGGCAGACGTTACATTTACTCATTAATAGGTATCAGATGGTTACAGATGATGGATAATGTGATAGAGGCACTGCGCCCACGGTATATCCTCAGCATGGCTCATATGATACAGAGATACAGTCATTGCACCTGTGTTAGCATAGTGAGAACTGATCACGTGTGTGTGTGTAATAGTTGGATGCTGCATGCACTTTGCAGTCCTATATGTATATCTGATATGGTAATTCTTTTGTCTGTATTATTTATTAATAGTATTATTTGTGAATTATCTATATAATGAAATATATTGTAGCTTTAGTGACTGACCCATCGCATGCCATTATCTTTATTAGCAGCGGCCCTCCAGCCATAGTTAAAATAGAATTACTTCTAAAAGGTATATATTACAAGAATAGCGTATAATGGTAATTCAGATTAAACCACTTCTATAGCACTGGTGCAACCATAAGGTGATCGTAGGTGAGTATGTATAGGGGTACTGCGTGAGTGCCATAATTTCATCCAGTGTCTTTAATGATCGGCGCATTAGACACCGTCATGAAGGAGAAGCAGCCAGCAGCTGCACTACCATGTCTGTGTTACACTGTGTGATTGTGCGGGCTATGGCGCCACATTTAGCGCTACACTCCCAGTCTGAGGAGCCGAGGGTGCTGCTTCCCTCCACCCTGAGTAAGCAGCAGTGACTCCTAAGATGCCGACAGGGCTTGCGCCGGCGCTGTACATCTGGTAATAAAGTTTAATAAAAATCTCCCAAAAATTTCCTTGCCATAGTTGTGGAAACATACTGTTCAGTTAGCTGCAAATCAGCTGGAGTCGCTAGAAAGTGTTGCCATATGCCACACTTTTGGTGGTGCTGGACACTCAGATCACCGCCACATTGACCCCTTAGAATTTAATTGGAAATACAGTTGTAAAAAAACAAAACTATGGTCTTTATAAATTACATTAGATTTTCTACTGGTTTCAGTTTAAAGTAAAAAAAAATAAATGTCTGTTCTCTGGCCTTGTGACAGGCGCTTCCATTTACTACTTAAGCAGTGCATAAAGCCGATGTCGTGTCAGGCATTTTAGGCGGGAGACAGGTTTAGCAGTTATTCCATCAACAGAGCAAGACCGACTTTTCGTAGGAGACGGAACACATGATTAACTATGGAATATTATCATGGTGATATCATTTATTGGTTTATATGTTTTTATTTGTGTTTTTAGAGCATCACAGAGTCACATGATGAGCTTCCAGTTAAAGCATGCTGCAGGAGATGGAGGGCCCATTCCCAGGCTTGAGGGAGCTACACAGAAAGTTACTGCAAGGTGCCCTCTTACATGGAAATATACAAGCATCTGCATCTCTTTTAATGCCATGCATCCCAAATGAGCCATCTAACACTTTAGGTAATTCATAGGCATATTAAATTATAACATATATGTTTATATAAAACTGGACAGTGAGAATTGTGTCTGGTGCAACATATCCAATGGGACAATTCAATGAATGAGGTACACACTATACAATGTTTACGATATATCGTTCCGATCTGCATCAGAACGATATATATCGTACAATATAGCTTATAGCAGTGGCATACCTCCCAACATTGAGGAAGGTGTAAGCGGGACTCCGCCCGGGAAGGGGGCGTAGCCTCAGGAAAAGAGGTGTGTCTTTGCAGGGATGATGTTTCTGCAAACCACGCTTCCAGAATTTGTCACTTAGGGGGTATGGCCAGCGCTCTGTGAGCTGCTGGCATGCCTCCAGCTCCTCTTCAGTGAATAGCCGCTCTGCGCACAGCGTCTATTCACCGCTGCTCTGCTAGACAGGAGAGTCCCAACTGTCACCCCACACCATGGGACACTGCGGCCCGAAGGTTGGACAGTCCCAAATAAACGGGACTGTCCCGCAAAAATCGGGACAGTTGGGATGTAGGCAGTGGTCCCCAAACTTTCTTTAATCATGGCGTTCATTTTTGTCATAGTACACCTAGTCCAAATATTTCTTATTGTGAACTTCTGCAAAAACTATTTGATTAAGTAAATTGTGTCTACTTGCCACACTTAGTCAGTTATGTGGTGGTGGACAGGGTTGCGCTTCTGTTTGTCCACATATTTTATGATTGGCGGCTACCAACACTGGTTTTGCCTATCACATGTAATGGTAATAATTTGATTTGGTCCTAGACCACCAATCTGTGGTGCTACAATGCCAAATTTGGGAACCACTGTCTTAAAGTGTGTACCCACCTTTAAAAAATTATAAAACCATATCTAAAAGTGTCCCTGAAAGATCTATAGGTATCTATAAAGAGGTAATAATCTAGGTGTAACATAGCACTGCGTTTTCAAAAGCAAGAAAACCAAGATGAGCCAGGATAAAGCAAGACTGTATATATAGGTGTAGAACAGGCATTCCCAGCCACAGTGCTAAGACACACTAACAGTCCAGGTTTTAGTGATATCCATGCTTAAGCACAGGTGACTTAATTAGTACCTCAGTTATTTTATTTAACATTAGTAAAAGAAATGGTATTTGTCATTATAATAAGACATCATGGGAATTTCTTTTTCATCCACTAGGGGTCACTGGAGTACTCTTGGGATATGGACGGGGCGTAGCCGGGAATGGCACATTTAAATATTTAAATTAGTAACTGGTCACCCCCTCCATACTCCCTTAAAGCCTTCAGTATTTTTCTGTGCCTCTAGTCGGAAGGTACAGTGGACACGAATGTCCTTAGATTCTCCAAACAAGATTATTTTTAATTTTTTTCTACCCAATCCCTTCCCAACTTATCAGAGAAGTTGGGTCCGGGATGGTTGGTGCTGCAGAAGGGCAGCAGATGGTCTGTCGGTGCCCATGAAAGGGGCCCCGCCATTGACCACGATCAGTAGAGATGTGTGTGTGTGTATATGTGTATATATATATATATATATATATATATATATATATATATATATATATATATATATATAATATTTTTCTCTAACGTCCTAGTGGATGCTGGGGACTCCGTAAGGACCACGGGTTTTATGGAAGTATTTGTACAAATGAACAATGTGTTTATGAAATATTGTACATCTGTATGATTTTAATTGAATGTTTTAATGCTTGATTAAAAAACATTGCTATTCAGTTCATGCTGGTTTCCAATATCTGGAATTTAATATTGTAGAGCGCCCTCTGAAAACTGTATCTATACCCTTGTCCATTTCTCACGAGGTGCTGCCTAATTGAATATAGCGCGAGATTAGGTTATTGTTGATTGATATATATATATATATATATATATATCAATCAATCAATCAATCAATCAATCAATTGGATGCTGGGGACTCCGTAAGGACCATGGGGAATAGACGGGCTCCGCAGGAGTCAGGGCACTTTAAGAAAGAATTAGGAATACTGGTGTGCACCGGCTCCTCCCTCTATGTCCCTCCTCCTGACCTCAGTTTGAATCTGTGCCCGGACGAGCTGGGTGCACTTTAGTGAGCTCTCCTGAGCTTGCTGAATAGAAAGTATTTTGTTAGGATTTTTTTATTTTCAGAGAGGTCTGCTGGCAACAGACTCTCTGCTACGTGGGACTGAGGGGAGAGAAGCAGCCCTACTCACTGTGGATAGGTCATGCTTCTTAGGCTACTGGACACCATTAGCTCCAGAGGGATCGAACACAGGAACGCACCCTTGGTCGTCCGATCCCAGAGCCGCGCCGCTGTCCCCCTCGCAGAGCCAGAAGCCGGCGTGAGAAGCAAGAAGACTTCAAAAGCGGCGGCAGAAGACTCCAGTCTTCACATGCGGTAACGCACAGCACTGCAGCTGTGCGCCATTGCTCCCACATTAAACCCACACACTCCGGTCACTGTAGGGTGCAGGGGGGGGGGGGGCGCCCTGGGCAGCAATTAGAGACCTCTTGGCAAAGTGGGCATATATACAGTTGGGCACTGTATATATGCATGAGCCCCCGCCATTATTTTACACAAAATCGCGGGACAGAAGCCCGCCGTTGAGGGGGCGGGGCTTCTTCCTCAGTACTCACCAGCGCCATTTTCTCTCAACAGCTCAGCTGAGAGGAAGCTCCCCCCAGGCTCTCCCCTGCAGATTCACGGTAGAAAGAGGGTAAAAAGAGAGGGGGGGGCACATAAATTTTGCGCAAAATCAGTATATACAGCAGCTACTGGGTAAACACTAAGTTACTGTGTAATTCCTGGGACATATAGCGCTGGGGTGTATGCTGGCATACTCTCTCTCTGTCTCTCCAAAAGGCCTTGTGGGGGTTCTGTCCTCAAATAGAGCATCCCCTGTGTGTGTGGTGTGTCGGTACGCTTGTGTCGGCATGTTTGACGAGGAAGGCTATGTGGAAGCAGAGCAGGTACAAATGAATGTGGGATCGCCGCCGACGCCCGATTGGATGGATATGTGGAAGGTTTTAAATGATAATGTTAATTCCTTGCATAAAAGGTTGGATAAAGCTGAAGCCTTAGGACAGTCAGGGTCTCAACCCATGCCTGCTCCTACAGCGCAAAGGCCGTCAGGGTCTCAGAAGCGCCCACTATCCCAAATTGTTGACACAGATATCGACACAGATTCTGACTCCAGTGTCGATGGCGATGATGCAAAGTTGCAGCCTAAAATGGCTAAAGCCATCCGCTACATGATTATAGCAATGAAGGATGTATTGCACATCTCAGAGGAAAACCCAGTCCCTGACAAGAGGGTTTATATGTTTGGGGAAAAAAGGCATGAGGTGACCTATCCCCCTTCACATGAGTTAAATGAGTTATGTGAAAAAGCGTGGGAATCTCCAGATAGAAAAATGCAGATTTCCAAACGGTTGCTTATGGCGTATCCTTTCCCGCCAACGGACAGGTTACGCTGGGAATCCTCCCCTAGGGTAGACAAAGCTTTGACACGCTTATCTAAGAAGGTAGCCCTGCCGTCACAGGATACGGCCACCCTAAAAGATCCTGCGGATAGAAAGCAGGAAGGTATCCTGAAGTCCATTTATACACATTCAGGTACCCTACTAAGGCCGGCAATTGCGTCGGCCTGGATGTGTAGTGCTGTAGCAGCATGGACAGATACTTTATCTGAGGAACTTGATATCTTGGACAAGGATACTATATTACTGACCCTGGGGCATATAAAAGACGCGGTCCTATATATGAGAGATGCCCAGAGAGACATTAGCCTACTGGGCTCTAGAATAAATGCAATGTCGATTTTCTGCCAGAAGGGTCCTGTGGACTCTGCAATGGACAGGTGATGCCGACTCAAAGAGGCACATGGAGGTTTTACCTTACAAGGGTGAGGAATTGTTTGGGGACTGTCTCTCGGACCTAGTTTCCACAGCTACGGCTGGGAAGTAAAATTTTTTGCCATATATTCCCTCACAACCTAAGAAAGCACCTTATTACCAAATGCAGTCCTTTCGATCACAAAGAGGCAAGAGAGTCCGAGGTGTGTCCTTTCTTGCCAGAGGCAGGGGTAGAGGGAAAAAGCTGCACAATACAGCTAGTTCCCAGGAACAGAAGTCCTCCCCGGCTTCCACTAAATCCACCGCATGACGCTGGGGCTCCACAGGTGGAGCCAGGATCGGTGGGGGCGCGTCTCCGAAATTTCAGCCACCAGTGGGTTCGCTCACGGGTGGATCCCTGGGCTATACAGATTGTATCTCAGGGATACAAGCTGGAATTCGAAGTGATGCCCCCTCACCGTTACCTCAAATCGGCCCTGCCAGCTTCCCCCATAGAGAGGGAAATAGTGTTAGCGGCAATTCACAAATTATATCTCCAGCAGGTGGTGGTAAAGGTTCCCCTCCTTTAACAGGGAAGGGGTTACTATTCAACAATGTTTGTGGTACCGAAACCGGACGGTTCGGTCAGACCCATATTGAATTTTAAAATCCCTGAACAGTTACCTGAAACGGTTCAAGTTCAAGATGGAATTGCTCAGAGCGGTCATTGCAAGCCTGGAAGAGGGGGATTTTATGGTGTCTCTGGACATAAAGGATGCTTACCTGCATGTCCCCATTTATCCACCTCATCAGGAGTACCTCAGATTTTGTGGTACAGGACTGTCATTACCAATTCCAGACGTTGCCGTTTGGTCTGTCCACGGCACCGAGAATATTTACCAAGGTAATGGCAGAAATGATGGTGCTCCTGCGAAAGCAAGGAGTCACAATTATCCCATACTTGGACGATCTCCTCATAAAGGCGAGGTCCAGAGAGCAGTTGCTGATCAGCGTAGCACACTCTCGGGAAGTGTTGCAACAGCACGGCTGGATTCTGAATATTCCAAAGTCGCAGCTGATTCCTACGACGCGTCTGCCCTTCCTGGGCATGATTCTGGACACAGACCAGAAGAAGGTTTTTCTCCCGACGGAGAAGGCTCAGGAGCTCGTGACTCTGGTCAGAGACCTCTTAAAACCAAAACAGGTGTCGGTGCATCAATGCACGCGAGTCCTGGGAAAGATGGTGGCGTCATACGAGGCCATTCCCTTCGGCAGGTTCCATGCGTGGACCTTTCAGTGGGATCTGTTGGACAAGTGGTCCGGATCGCATCTACAGATGCATCGGCTGATCACTCTATCCCCCAGGGCCAGGGTGTCTCTTCTGTGGTGGCTGCAGAGTGCTCACCTTCTCGAGGGTCGCAGGTTCGGCATTCAGGACTGGGTCCTGGTGATCACGGATGCAAGCCTCCGAGGGTGGGGGGCAGTCACACAGGGAAGAAATTTCCAGGGTCTGTGGTCAAGTCAGGAGACTTGTCTGCACATCAATATCCTGGAACTAAGGGCCATATACAACGCCTTAAGTCAAGCGGAACCTCTCTCAGTCAGACATCATCACCGCAGTGGCTCATGTAAACCGCCAAGGCGGCACAAGGAGCAGGGTGGCGATGGCGGAAGCCACCAGAATTCTTCGCTGGGCGGAGAATCACGTGCTAGCACTGTCAGCAGTGTTCATTCCGGGAGTGGACAACTGGGAAGCAGACTTCCTCAGCAGGCACGACCTCCACCCGGGAGAGTGGGGACTTCATCAAGAAGTCTTCACACAGGTTACAAATCGATGGGAACGGCCACAGGTGGACATGATGGCATCCCGCCTCAACAAAAAGCTACAAATGTATTGCGCCAAGTCAAGAGACCCTCAGGCGATAGCTGTGGACGCACTAGTGACACCGTGGGTGTTCCAGTCGGTTTATGTGTTTCCTCCTCTTCCTCTCATACCCAAGGTGCTGAGAATCGTAAGAAAAACAGGAGTGAGAACAATACTCATTGTTCCGGATTGGCCAAGAAGGACTTGGTATCCGGAACTACAAGAAATGCTCACAGAGGACCCATGGCCTCTGCCTCTCAGACAGGATCTGTTGCAACAGGGGCCCTGTCTGTTCCAAGACTTACCGCGGCTGCGTTTGACGGCATGGCGGTTGAACACCGGATCCTAGCAGTAAAAGGCATTCCGGATGAGGTTATTCCTACGCTAATAAAGGCTAGGAAGGACGTGACGGCTAAACATTATCACCGTATATGGCGAAAATATGTTGCTTGGTGTGAGGCCAGGAATGCCCCTACAGAGGAATTCCAGCTGGGCCGTTTCCTTCACTTCCTACAGTCGGGAGTGACTTTGGGCTTAAAATTGGGGTCCATTAAGGTCCAGATTTCAGCCCTATCCATTTTCTTTCAAAAGGAACTGGCTTCTCTTCCTGAAGTTCAGACGTTTGTAAAGGAAGTGCTGCATATTCAGCCCCCTTTTCTCTGACGTCCTAGTGGATGCTGGGAACTCCGTAAGGACCATGGGGAATAGACGGGCTCCGCAGGAGACTGGGCACTCTTAAAAGAAAGATTAGGTACTATATCTGGTGTGCACTGGCTCCTCCCTCTATGCCCCTCCTCCAGACCTCAGTTAGAATCTGTGCCCGGCCAGAGCTGGATGCACCTAGTGGGCTCTCCTGAGCTCACTACAAAAGAAAGTATTTGTTAGGTTTTTTTATTTTCAGTGAGATCTGCTGGCAACAGACTCACTGCTACGAGGGACTGAGGGGAGAGAAGCAAACCTACCTGCTTGCAGCTAGCTTGTGCTTCTAAGGGTACTGGACACCATTAGCTCCAGAGGGATCGAACACAGGGCTCGACCTCGATCGTCCGTTCCCGGAGCCGCGCCGCCGTCCCCCTTGCAGAGCCAGAAGACGGAAGATAAAGATGAAAAACGGCGGCTGAAGACTCCTGTCTTCATTAAGGTAGCGCACAGCACTGCAGCTGTGCGCCATTGCTCCCATAGCACACCACACACTCCGGTCACTGTTGGGTGCAGGGCGCTGGGGGGGGGCGCCCTGGGCAGCAAATTAGTTTACCTTTTTGGCAAAAATAGCACATAATACAGTATATAACACTGTATATGTGCAAAACCCCCCGCCATTTTCATTATAAAAAGCGGGAGAAGCCCGCCGCTGAGGGGGCGGGGCTATCTTCCTCAGCACAGCCAGCGCCATTTTCTCTTCACAGCTCAGCTGGAAGGACGCTCCCCAGGCTCTCCCCTGCAGTATCAAGTACAACAAGGGTAAAAAAGAGAGGGGGGGCACATAAATTTAGGCGCAATTGTGTTAATAAGCAGCTATTGGGAAAAATCACTCAGTATAGTGAAAATCCCTGTGTTATATAGCGCTGTGGTGTGTGCTGGCATACTCTCTCTCTCTCTCTCTCTCTCCAAAGGACTTTGTGGGGTCCTGTCCTCAGTCAGAGCATTCCCTGTGTGTGTGCGGTGTGTCGGTACGGCTGTGTCGACATGTTTGATGAGGAGGGCTACGTGGAGGCGGAGCAGGAGCCGATAAGTGTGATGTCGCCCCCTACGGGGCCGACACCGGAGTGCATGGATATGTGGAAGGTATTAACCGACAGTGTCAATTCTTTACATAAAAGGTTTGATGACGTAACAGCCTTGGGACAGCCGGCATCTCAGCCCGCGCCTGCCCAGGCGTCTCAGAGGCCATCAGGGGCTCAAAAACGCCCGCTAGCTCAGATGGCAGACACAGATGTCGACACGGAGTCTGACTCCAGTGTAGACGAGGATGAGACAAATGTACAGTCCACAAGGGCCATCCGATGCATGATTACGGCAATGAAAAATGTGTTGCACATTTCTGACATTAACCCGGTTACTACTAAAAAGGGTATTATGTTTGGGGAGAAAAAGCAGCCAGTGACTTTTCCCCCATCTGATGAATTAAATGAATTGTGTGAAGAAGCGTGGTGTTCCCCTGATAAGAAACTAGTGATTTCTAAGAGGTTACTGATGGCGTACCCTTTCCCGCCAACGGATAGGTTACGCTGGGGGACATCCCCTAGGGTGGACAAGGCGCTCACACGATTATCTAAAAGGGTGGCACTGCCGTCTCAGGATACGGCCGCCCTAAAGGAGCCTGCAGATAGAAAGCAGGAGGCTATCCTGAAGTCTGTATATACACACTCGGGTACTATACTGAGACCTGCTATTGCTTCAGCATGGATGTGTAGTGCTGCAGCAGCATGGTCTGATACCCTGTCAGACAACATTGATACCCTCGACAGGGATGCTATTTTGTTAACCATAGAGCATATAAAGGACGTTGTCTTGTATATGAGGGATGCACAGAGGGACGTTTGCCGGCTGGCATCTAGAATTAATGCAATGTCCATTTCTGCCAGGAGAGTATTATGGACTCGGCAGTGGACAGGTGATGCTGATTCTAAAAGGCACATGAAGGTTTTGCCTTATAAGGGTGAGGAATTGTTTGGGGACGGTCTCTCGGACCTCGTATCCACAGCAACAGCTGGGAAGTCGACTTTTTTACCTCAGGTTTCCTCACAGCCTAAGAAAGCACCGTATTATCAAGTACAGTCCTTTCGGCCTCAGAAAGGCAAGCGGGTCAGAGGCGCATCCTTTCTGCCCAGAGGCAGGGGTAGAGGGAAAAAGCTGCACCAGACAGCCAGTTTCCAGGAACAAAAATCCTCCCCTGCTTCCACTAAGTCCACCGCATGACGCTGGGGCTCCACAGGTGGAGCCAGGTGCGGTGGGGGCCCGTCTCCGGAACTTCAGCTACCAGTGGGTTCGCTCACAGGTGGATCTCTGGGTTCTACAAGTGGTATCTCAGGGATACATGCTGGAGTTCGAGGCGACTCCCCCTCGCCGTTACCTCAAATCAGCCTTGCCAGCGGCTCCCAGGGAAAGGGAGGTAGTGCTGGCGGCTATTCACAAGCTGTACCTTCAGCAGGTGATAATCAAGGTTCCACTCCTTCAACAGGGACGGGGTTACTATTCCACAATGTTTGTGGTACCGAAACCAGACGGTTCGGTGAGACCCATTCTAAATTTAAAATCCTTGAACACTTATGTAAGGAAGTTCAAGTTCAAAATGGAATCGCTCAGGGCGGTTATTGCAAGCCTGGAAGAGGGGGATTTTATGGTGTCGCTGGACATCAAGGACGCTTATCTGCATGTCCCCATTTACCCACCTCACCAGGAGTACCTCAGGTTTGTGGTACAGGACTGTCATTACCAATTCCAGACGTTGCCGTTTGGTCTGTCCACGGCACCGAGGGTATTTACCAAGGTAATGGCCGAAATGATGATACTCTTTCGGAAGAAGGGAGTTATAATTATCCCGTACTTGGACGATCTTCTTATAAAGGCGAGGTCCAAGGAGCAGTTGTTAGTCAACGTAGCACTATCTCGGGAAGTGCTGCAACAGCACGGCTGGATTCTGAATATCCCAAAGTCGCAGCTGATTCCTGCGACGCGTCTGCTGTTTTTGGGCATGATTCTGGACACAGAACTGAAGAAGGTGTTTCTCCCGGTGGAGAAGGCCCAGGAATTGTCATCTCTGGTCAGGGACCTCCTGAAACCAAAACAGGTGTCGGTGCATCACTGCACGCGAGTCCTGGGAAAGATGGTAGCTTCTTACGAAGCAATTCCCTTCGGCAGGTTCCATGCAAGGATCTTTCAGTGGGATCTGTTAGACAAGTGGTCCGGATCGCATCTTCAGATGCATCGGCTGATCACCCTGTCCCCGAGGGCCAGGGTGTCTCTGCTGTGGTGGCTGCAGAGTGCTCATCTTCTCGAGGGCCGCAGTTTCGGCATACAGGACTGGGTCCTGGTGACCACGGATGCAAGCCTCCGAGGTTGGGGGGCAGTCACTCAGGGAAGGAACTTCCAAGGACAGTGATCAAGTCAGGAGACTTCCCTTCACATAAATATTCTGGAACTAAGGGCCATTTACAACTCCCTGAGTCAAGCAGAAACCCTGCTTCAAAACCAGCCGGTGCTGATTCAGTCAGACAACATCACGGCGGTCGCCCATGTAAACCGACAGGGCGGCACAAGAAGCAGGATGGCGATGGCAGAAGCCACAAGGATTCTTCGATGGGCGGAGAATCACGTGTTAGCACTGTCAGCTGTGTTCATTCCGGGAGTGGACAACTGGGAAGCAGACTTCCTCAGCAGGCACGACCTCCACCCGGGAGAGTGGGGACTTCATCCAGAAGTCTTCACGCTGATTGTAAATCGGTGGGAACGGCCACAGGTAGACATGATGGCGTCCCGTCTCAACAAAAAGCTAAAAAAATATTGCGCCAGGTCAAGAGACCCTCAGGCGATTGCTGTGGACGCACTAGTGACACCGTGGGTGTACCAGTCGGTTTATGTGTTCCCTCCTCTTCCTCTCATACCCAAGGTACTGAGGATTGTAAGAAAGAGAGGAGTAAGAACTATACTCATCGTTCCGGATTGGCCAAGAAGAACTTGGTACCCAGAACTACAAGAAATGATCTCAGAGGACCCATGGCCTCTGCCTCTCAGACAGGACCTGTTACAGCAGGGGCCCTGTCTGTTCCAAGACTTACCGCGGCTGCGTTTGACGGCATGACGGTTGAACGCCGGATCCTAACGGAAAAGGGCATTCCAGATGAAGTGATTCCTACGCTGATAAAGGCTAGGAAAGACGTGACAGCACAACATTATCACCGTATATGCCAAAAATATGTTGCTTGGTGTGAGGCCAGGAAGGCCCCTACAGAAGAATTTAAAAAGAACTGGCTTCACTGCCTGAAGTTCAGACGTTTGTTAAGGGAGTGCTGCATATTCAGCCCCCTTTTGTGCCTCCAGTGGCACCTTGGGATCTCAACGTTGTGTTGGATTTCCTGAAATCCCACTGGTTTGAGCCACTTAAGACCGTGGAGCTAAAATATCTCACGTGGAAAGTGGTTATGCTATTGGCCTTAGCTTCGGCTAGGCGTGTGTCAGAATTGGCGGCTTTGTCGTGTAAAAGCCCTTATCTGATCTTCCATATGGACAGGGCAGAATTGAGGACTCGTCCCCAATTTCTCCCTAAGGTGGTATCAGCGTTTCATTTGAACCAACCTATTGTGGTGCCTGCGGCTACTCGGGACTTGGAGGACTCCAAGTTGCTGGACGTAGTCAGGGCTTTGAAAATATATGTTTCCAGAACGGCTGGAGTCAGGAAGACTGACTCGCTGTTTATCTTGCATGCACCCAACAAGCTGGGTGCTCCTGCTTCAAAGCAAACTATTGCTCGCTGGATCTGTAGCACGATTCAGCAGGCTCATTCTGCGGCTGGATTGCCGCATCCAAAATCGGTGAAGGCCCATTCCACAAGGAAGGTGGGCTCTTCTTGGGCGGCTGCCCGAGGGGTCTCGGCTTTACAGCTTTGCCGAGCTGCTACTTGGTCGGGTTCAAACACATTTGCTAAGTTCTACAAGTTTGATACCCTGGTTGAGGAGGACCTTGCCTTTGCTCATTCGGTACTGCAGAGTCATCCGCACTCTCCCGCCCGTTTGGGAGCTTTGGTATAATCCCCATGGTCCTTACGGAGTTTGCAAAGAAGTTATTGTACAAATGCGCTGCCTATTATGTGAATGCAGCCCACTAATAAACAAGGAACCTTCACACAAAATTCCAAGAATTAATCACAAAGAAAGACAAACGTTAAAAGTAGGCGCAAACACTATAAATGAGTCCTTACATAAGTATCCTTATGAACAGACAGGAGTGAGATCTTGTGTTAGTGTATGCTTCGTGTTCTTGGATCCCTTGTCCACACAGCCTCAATGATATAGAATGCTTCTTTTTCTCCATAAAGAAGAAGAGGTCATAGTGCAGATCACTTTTCACAGGGATAACATATTTATTTTACACAGAACACTCACAAAATTCATAAAACAACAAGCATGTAACCACTGCCAGTGGGAAGAAAAGGGGTGCTGATATGGGATATCTTCCCAGCATCCACTAGGACGTCAGAGAAAATAAGAATTTACTCACCGGTAATTCTATTTCTCGTAGTCCGTAGTGGATGCTGGGCGCCCGTCCCAACTGCGGACTCTCTGCAATACATGTATATAGTTATTGCTTAACTAAAGGGTTATTGTTATGAGCCATCTGTTACTGAGGCTCAGTTGTTGTTCATACTGTTAACTGGGTATGGTTATCACGAGTTGAACAGTGTGATTGGTGTGGCTGGTATGAGTCTTACCCTGGATTCCAAATCCTTTCCTAGTAATGTCAGCTCTTCCGGGCACAGTTTCCCTAACTGAGGTCTGTTTATCCTGTATGCATCCAACAAGCTGGGTGCTCCTGCTTCAAAGCAAACTATTGCTCGCTGGATCTGTAACACGATTCAGCAGGCTCATTCTGCGGCTGGATTGCCGCCTCCAAAATCAGTAAAAGCCCATTCCACAAGGAAGGTGGGCTCTTCTTGGGCGGCTACCCGAGGGGTCTCGGCATTACAGCTTTGCCGAGCAGCTACTTGGTCGGGTTCAAACACTTTTGCAAAGTTCTACAAGTTTGATACCCTGGCTGAGGAGGACCTTGTGTTTGCTCATTCGGTGCTGCAGAGTCATCCGCACTCTCCCGCCCGTTTGGGAGCTTTGGTATAATCCCCATGGTCCTTACGGAGTCCCCAGCATCCACTAGGACGTTAGAGAAAATAAGATTTTATTTACCGGTAAATCTATTTCTCGTAGTCCGTAGTGGATGCTGGGCGCCCGTCCCAAGTGCGGACTTCTTCTGCAATGCTTGTATATAGTTATTGCTTAAATAAGGGTTATGTTATGGTTGCATCAGGTTTATCTGGTGCTCTGTTCTTGTTCATACTGTTAACTGGGTAAGTTTTACCCTGGATTCCAAAATCCTTTCCTTGTACTGTCAGCTCTTCCGGGCACAGTTTCCTTAACTGAGGTCTGGAGGAGGGACATAGAGGGAGGAGCCAGTGCACACCAGTATTCCTAATTCTTTCTTAAAGTGCCCTGTCTCCTGCGGAGCCCGTCTATTCCCCATGGTCCTTACGGAGTCCCCAGCATCCACTACGGACTACGAGAAATAGATTTACCAGTAAGTAAAATCTTATTTTATATATATATATATATATATATATATATATATATATATATATATATATATATTTATGTGTGTGTGTGTGTGTGTGTGTGTGTGTGTGTATGTATGTATATATATATATATATATACACGGCTCAAAAAAATAAAGGGAACACAAAAATAACACATCCTAGATCTGAATGAATGAAATATTCTTATTAAGTACTTTGTTCTTTACATAGTTGAATGTGCTGACAACAAAATCACACAAAAATTATCAATGGAAATCAAATTTATTAAACCATGGAGGTCTGGATTTGGAGTCACCCTCAAAATTAAAGTGGAGAAACACACTACAGGCTGATCCAACTTTGATGTAATGTCCTTAAAACAAGTCAAAATGAGGCTTAGTAGTGTCTGTGGCCTCCTCGTGCCTGTATGACCTCCCTACAATGCCTGGGCATGCTCCTGATGAGGTGGCGGATGGTCTCCTGAGGGATCTCCTCCCAGACCTGGACTAAAGCATCCGCCAACTCCTGGACAGTCTGTTGTGCAACGTGGCATTGGTGGATGGAGCGAGACATGATGTCCCAGATGTGCTCAATTGTATTCAAGTCTGGGGAACGGGCGGGCCAGTCCATAGCAACAATGACTTCATCTTGCAGGAACTGCTGACACACTCCAGCCACATGAGGTCTAGCATTGTCTTGCATTAGGAGGAACCCAGGGCCAACCACACCAGCATATGGTCTGACAAGGGGTCTGAGGATCTCATCTCGGTACCTAATGGCAGCCGGGCTACCTCTGGCGAGCACATGGAGGGCTGTGCGGCACCCCCAAAGAAATGCCACCCCACACCATTACTGACCCACTGCCAAACCAGTCATGCTGGAGGATGTTGCAGGTAGCAGAACGTTCTCCTTGGCGTCTCCAGACTCTGTCATGTCTGTCACATGTGCTCAGTGAGAACCTGCTTTCATCTGTGAAGAGCACAGGGCGCTAGTGGCAAATTTGCCAATCTTGGTGTTCTCTGGCAAATGCCAAACATCCTGCATGGTGTTGGGCTGTAAGCACAACCCCCACCTGTGGGCGCCGGGCCCTCATACCACCCTCATGGAGTCTGTTTCTGATCGTTTGAGTAGACACATGCACATTTGTAGCTTGTTGGAGGTCATTTTGCAGGGCTCTGGCAGTGCTCCTCCTGTTCCTCCTTGCACAAAGGCGGAGGTAGCGGTCCTGCTGCTGGGTTGTTGCCCTCCTACGGCCTCCTCCACGTCTCCTGATGTACTGGCCTGCCTCCTGGTAGCGCCTCCATGCTCTGGACACTACGCTGACAGACACAGCAAACCTTCTTGCCACAGCTCTCATTGATGTGCCATCCTGGATGAGCTGCACTACCTGAGCCACTTGTGTGGTTTGTAGGGAGGTCATACAGGCACGTGGAGGCCACACACACTACTAAGCCTCATTTTGACTTGTTTTAAGGACATTACATCAAAGTTGGATCAGCCTGTAGTGTGTTTTTCCACTTTAATTTTGAGGGTGACTCCAAATCCAGACCTCCATGGGTTAGTAAATCTGATTTCCATTGATAATTTTTGTGTGATTTTGTTGTCAGCACATTCAACTATGTAAAGAACAAAGTATTTAATAAGAATATTTCATTCATTCAGATCTAGGATGTGTTATTTTAGTGTTCCCTTTATTTTTTTGAGCAGTATATATATATATATATATATATATATATATATATATATATATATATATATATATATATATATATATATATATATATATATATATATATATAATGTATATATGTATGTATGTACATAATGAGTATGTCTCAATACACATTGGAGTCTTATCTTGCAATAGGCAAGCACATGGCGGACACCATTTTAATATTACTTCCTGGTTCTTCCCAGGAAGTTGCTGCCCTACAACACTTAAGCCTCTGGAGGAGCTGGGGTGGTGTTAGGATTTTTATTTTATTGGTTTTGTACAGCATAGTTTTCACTATTGTAGGTTAAACACATGCACTGTAATGCGGATTCATACACACCTTCCTTACGTGATGCTAAGCACGGTACTGGTCTGTCCTTCTGTGCTTGCTTGTCGGTGTACATAATGAGTACTTCTAATGCAAAGTCCAACAAGCAGCTTCGCTGCAAAGTCTGTCAGACAGTATGTCGGACAAATACGACTGCACATACGACGCATATACTGCCTGGGGATAATTGTTATTATTTGTCTTATAAATTGACAGTTTCAGCTAGGTTGCTTTCTGTCGATTCAATGCCAGCCCTCATATCACACAGCCGGCCATTGATAATTAACAGGGAGTACGTCAGGTTCTCAACGAAGTCTGAAGAACATTTTTCCCAATGATGCAGTATGGTGGCTAAACAGGGAACTCTGGTGTCTTTTCCTTATTCAGCATCTCTTACTAAGCAGCTAAGACAAATACGGACTCTTGCCGATCCTCTTTGGGGATGCTAGCGCGTGTTTGCCCTGGGTACAGCAGTAGGGGTGTTGCTTAGCCCTGCTTTGGTGCAGGTTTTGGGTTAACAAGGTGGTATTTGCATGGCAATACAGTTCACGTTTGCCCTACAAGAAGAACACCTTACGCTTCTCGCTGATCACACTTGTGAATCTGCTCAATATCTAGGTACAGCTTCTGTGGACGTCGGGCAGTTTAGTTTCCCCTTTCAGCTTCACTAGTTGTGGCACGACGTGCACTTTCGCTATGTTCTTAACAGAACGAAGTCAGATTCTAATCGATAGAAGCATTACCTTACGCTGGCTACAGGTTTGGTCCTGTCTTGGACAAATACATTTCGCAGGCCACGAGAGGGAAAAAAAAAATCTAATTTCCTACCATTGTGTACACAAATTCCTGATTAGAAATACTCAGGATATAGTCTTTACACCTCAGTCCTTTTGAGGCTGTGCTACAAAAACAGCCACATACAGGACATGTGGTAGAGGACGTGGTTTCAACAAACCACTAATTGTCGTCAACACATATACGGTTAGGGTACTGCCGCCTACTTCAAGGCATCGCTAACCAAGTTTCAGTGGCTTTTACAGGGCGCTAAAGCCCACTGACAGGCCAGTGCCATAATGGGTTTCCAGGCCATCACCGATCGTCCGTTGTGGGCGTCCACAGTTGGGTGGATCTGCAATTTTGGGTTCTCAGCTTACAAAATACAGGTCGATTGTCTTCCACCATTGCAATTTGCAAGACAGGTCTGCCTGGGTCAGAAGATAAGACGGCGGATCTGCAGACCGCAATACAAAAGCCGGATGTCTCTGTCAGTTCGATAATGACCCTACACGAGGTCAATCAGTACGTAGTTTACTACAGATTCAACATGGAATACCTGCAGTTGGTGAATGCAGGTTGAAATCCACAGTAATTCTGGGTTTCGACAAAACTGAGTACTTAGACGCATCAGGCCTACTTATGTTTTGCAGTAAAAACCATTTTCACTTTCAGGCGCTACCGTTTGGCTTCGTATCGGCACCTCGGGTGGTCACAAGTACTGGCTGTCATGATAGCTCATCTCAGATCCCTGAGACTGATAACAGTTCTGTGCTTTGCACATCTGCTCAACAAAGCTCCATCTCAACGCTTATTCCTGCAACGTGTCTTACTAACGTACAATGGCGTCGTTCAGCACGGTTGGATTGTCAACCTAAAGAAATCAAGCCTCATTCCGTCACAAAGGATTGATGCATAGGAATGATTCCGTGGATAAACGGATTTACCTGCCTGAACACAACACACAAAGTGTTCGTCATCGCGTAAAGTTAGTACGCAATCCACGGACAGTCTCCCTACATTTGGGCATTCGACTGTTAGGAAGGAGGGTGGCGTCTTTCGACGGACTCCAGTTCGCAAGAGTTCACTCATGTCATTGTCACCTGGATGTTATTGCACGCATCTACAGATTCATCAGATAGTGCGGTTGTCTTCAAGGGCCAGAGTATCACTACTCTGGTGGCTCCAAGTACACAATCTCACCGCAGGGAGAATGTTCGGCGTCTGGAATTGGATAATTCTAAAGACGGACGCGAGTCTCAGAGGTTGGGAAGCTGTGGTCCCAAATTATCAACTTCACAGAAGATTGCTGTCAATAAAATGTCCTGGAACTCAGGGCAATTTACAACGCGCTGCGGCAGGCGGTGCACATGCTCCGGGCTCAGACTGACCAGGTGCAATCAGACAACGCGACGGCGATCGCATACATCACCAAACAAGGAGGAATTCGAAGTCGCATGGCAATGTGACAAGTGCTCGAATCCTCAATTGGGCCGAGCGTCACCAGGTGATATTGTCGACAGTGTTCATTCTGGGAGTGGACAACTGGGAGGCAGATTATCCCAGCGGTCAGGATTTTCATCCAGGAAACTGGGCATTAAATTCAGAAGCGTTCCTGATGTTGGTCCAGCGGTGGAGTTACCCACAGGGGGATCTAATGGCATCTTGCCAAAAATCATCAAACATCTCAGAATGTGTCCAGAACAAGAGCTCCAAAGGCAGTGGCAGTGGATGCTCTCATGATCGCGTGGCCGTACAGCTTTGTGCATCTGTTTCCACCGTTTCCGCTGCTTCCTCGCTTGCTAAAACAGACCAAACGAGAGTCCACTACGGTCATACTAGTGGCGCCTCATTGGCCTCGGAGAGCATGGTTCTCGGATCCCCGCGACCTACTCACAGCTGATTCTTAACCGCTCCTGCCACGTCCCGGCCTGTTACAACAGACTCCGTGCCTTTACCCCGATTTAGCGAGGCGGCGCTTGACGGGGTGGCTGTTGAAACCGCCCTCTTAAGAAGGGAGGGCATTCCACAATCTGTTCTACCAACCATGTTAAGTGCTAGGAAGCCAGTTACGCCAGCTCATTAGCACAGAATTTGGGGTGCCTGTATAGGTTGGTGTGAAGCTCGGAAGTTTCGACATTGGGGGTAATTCTGAGTTGATCGCAGCAGGAATTTTGGTAGCAGTTGGGCAAAACCATGTGCACTGCAGGAGGGACAGATATAATATGTGCAGAGAGAGATAGACTTGGGTGTGGTGAGTTCAATCTGCAATCTAAATTGCAGTGTAAAAATAAAGCAGCCAGTATTTACCCTGCACAGAAACAAAATAACCCACCCAAATCTAACTCTTTCTGCAAATGTTATATCTGCCCCCCCCTGCAGTGCACATGGTTTTGCCTAACTGCTAAAAAATTTCCTGCTGCGATCAACTTGGAATTACCCCCATTATCTTTATCATTATCCCGTCTTTTAATATTTTTACAGACTGGGTTAGGTGGAGGACTACGTTTCTACACTCAAGGTGCAGGTTTTGGCCTTGTCAATTTACCTGCAAAGGTGTTTGGCTGTTTTGCCGACTGTACTCCGCACGAATTCTGTTTTCCTACCAAAGATAGTATAATGTTACACATCAATTAATCAATCGTATTTCCTGTGTTATCAGTAGGTTCAGGAACTTCAGCTACTTTAGATGTGGTACGCGCACTATGCGTTTATGTAGCCAAACATCAATTGTATGTTAAACAGTTACATTGTTTGTTCTCTATAATGTAGTTAAGATAGCTTAGCCAGCTTCCAAGCAGACCTTATACCATACGTCAGGCTTAGCTTCATGATAGGCTACAACCACCTACATTAGTGTCAGGCCATTCCACACGTTCTTCGGAACGTCATGGCAGGCTGCAACCACCTACATCAGTGTCAGACCATTCAACACGTTCTTTGGGAACGTCATGGTCAGCAGGTTGTGGAGTTTCTACGAAACAACTTAAACGCGCTGCCACAAGGTCATGAGTGCATGGTCATCAGTGCACACGTTTGTGCGCTATTACAAGTTTGATACGTTTACGGCATCAGCATCTTGCTTTGGCCGTCTAGTGTTACAGGTGCCAAACAGCTCTCCCGCCCAAGGGGGAAACTTTGGTACATCCCAAGAGTACTCCAGTGACCCCTAGTGGATGAAAAAGAAAATAGGATTTTGGTACTTACCAGATAAATCCTTTTCTTTGAATCCATAGGGGGCACTGGACGCCCACCCAGAGCAGTTTACCTGTCTTGTGGTAAGTTCAGTGAATCTTATGGTAACACATGATCACCGAGGGATACGATGTTACTGTGATATCTATTATGGTGTCAACTGTTTAGTTGTCAGTTACGTTATGTGTCAACTTTAGTGTTGACCGTTATATTATAATGTTATATGTAATTCTCTATAGTTCATCCTCTCTATCGCTCCTGTTCTGCTCAGTAAAAATACTGAAGGCTTTATGGGAGTATGGAGGGGGTGACCAGTTACTAATTTAAATATTTAAATGTGCCATTCCCGGCTACGCTCCGTCCATATCCCAAGAGTACTCCAGTGCCCCCTATGGATTCAAAGAAAAGGATTTATCTGGTAAGTACCAAAATCCTATTTTTTTTTAATACGTTGTTATTATTATTACGGTATTATATCATCATCCGTACAGCACCTTACAAGATACAGAAACAGAGAAGGTTTTATTGGCCATTGCGGCTGCGAAAACACATATGGTTTGGGTTTTCAGCTGAACATGTGACATTTTTTGGGGGGAAGAATTCGGGCTACAATTGAATCACTGGGCAAAAATTTGCGGTAAATGCCCATTATTTTTTTCAGGGCTAATTGAATTCCACCCGTGTTTGAGAAATGACACTTAGGAGCTTGGTTGGTTGGTACTTTATCTCTGTCCACTTTATCTCTCGCTACCGCTTAGTACATAGGGCCTAATTCAGACCTGTCCGAGATTTTGATTGTAGATGTGTGGTTTTTTTGGGCACATCTATGATCAAAATCTCGGACATGAGGGGGGGGGAGGGGGGGACACCCAGCATAGCGCTGGCTAGTCTACCCTGCATGCCAGGCCCTACCCCCCCGCAGATGTACGAAAACAATGCACAGCAGCGATGGTTTTAGCTGCAAAGGCAGGCGGCTACCCGGCATGATTTTAGCCGCAGCGTCTGTATGTGACGTTACACAGCCGCCGTGGCCTGCCCTGCAAACGGTCTGGACCGCGCCCCCCTGCAATGCCACCGACACCCACACTGCCTCTGCCTGTTAATCAGGCAGGGGTGATCGCACAAGTAAGATGCCTTCGCATCTCAATGTGTGCGCATGCGCAGTGTGGCTTCTGCGCTTGCGCACACCTCACTGGGCTTCAGCCTGCGACCGCTGCAGCATCAGGTCTGAATCAGGCCCATAGATCCTTAATTCCAGATGAGGAGCAGTGGAGTCTTTAGAGCACATTCTTCCAAAATCCACATTTAATATGTGGACTAGTTTAAGCAGTTGCTTAATAACAATATCATGCAATAGTGTACATATGACATACTGTATGAGTGTGTTGCTTAGTCTTAATAAAGATGGTGCAAGATAGTGTGGTGTTTATGAAATCACACTCGACATTGTGCCTTCAATATTAAAGTTGCACTTGTTAAGGCCGTTATAGAGGCTGTAGGAACTAATAGAATCTGGGCGAATGTGATAATCCCTCTGCTTCTACTACTCCCCATTTACTTTGTACAAGTAGTGAAAAAAGCAGTGAGAGTGCAGGGGATATATCTAACTCAGATAGAAGAAATTTAAATTAAAAATTATGTTTTATTGAACACATATAATGAAGTTCCAAAAGTCATGGGATAGCCGTATGTAAAGGTAATGGTAGGTGGCGCCTCCGTACTGTTAAGTCTTGGAAATGTCCAGACCTGCATCAGTTGTAATCTGACATCTCGTGAGTCAGTGTGGACACCAGCTAGGCTGCTCATAGCAAGGCGACGTAAATTATCGGAGTTGTGACGGGGCATAATAGTAGGTGCCTGACAGATGGGACATTCCATTCTGGAGTTGTACGGACATTTAGCATTCCTCTCTCTACAGTGTCATGTGTGTACTGGGAATACCTCAAGGAACGCATTACCACCCACCGTGGGCAGTGCAGTGGCCAACCGCTTAATGATCGTGACCAGTAGTGTCTGGCCAGAATTGTCCTTGGTAACAGACAAGCAACACTGGCTAAAATCACATCCACATTCAATGCAGGAGGTGCCAGACGCATATCCAGCAGGTCAGTGAAGAGTCCTATAGCTTCCATGGGATACTGGAGCAGAAGACCCACCAAAGTGCCCCTGTTAAAACTATCACACCGGACACAGCATCTCTCCTGGGCTTGTGACATCACTAATCGGAAACTGGAGGACTGGCAACATGTGGCATGGTCCAGAGAGTCATGGCTCCAGTTGTTTTGGGCTGATGGTATGGTTCAGGTGTGGCACAGACCCCATTAGGCCATGGACTCCAGCTGTCAGCAAGTCACCATGCAGGCTGGTGGTGGTTCCATAATGGCGTGGGTTGTGTCCGCTGGTTTGCCTGAACATGTCATTGACTGGTAACTGCTATGCTGCATTGCTTGATGACCATTTACAACCCTTCATGGATTACATGTACCCCCACAATGATGGGTTATTCCAACAGGATAATGCACTGTTTCATCGGTCCCAAGTTGTCCAGAATTGGTTTGATGAATGGTGTGGCTACCACGTTTGCTTGATATGAACCCAATCGATCATTTATGAGATGTGGTGGAGAGGACCATTCACACCCAAAATCCTGCACCTGCAAATATCAGGTAGCTGTGGGAAGCTGTCCAGATGGTATCGGTCAACATCTCTCCAGAGGTCTTCCGTCCACTTGTGGAATTGATGCCATGTTGTGTTGCTGCACTTTGCCAGGCTAGAGGGATCCACACCTATCCCATGACTTTTGGCACTTCAGTGTATAACAAAAGTGTGCCCAAGCAAACAGGATCCTTTTATGTTACTTACTTCTACCATTATGGAGTAATAATTTATAGGCTGTAGTGCAGAATCTCCCAAACTTCCATTTTCCTAAGACTGTATTCAGTACATTGTACTAATATACTATGAGTTAGGCTTGTGTTAAATAAGGACTCCTAACATGCTACTAAGTATTCTAGTGCCTTATCTATAATAGATCTGCGTTTATAGTTGTGCATAATGCAGATTATGGTTATTTTGAATGACTATAATAGAGAGCTTTTGTAGAGTTTTATGGATCATGCATTTTTGGGATATTTATTGAATGTATGTACAGTATAGGAAAATTAGTTTTCTATAGTGTTTGTTTTCATTATGTAATTATTGTATACACTCTTAAAAGGTGCAGTGGGCCAGAGGATCCACTTTATAAACATTTGAACATTTTTGGCATAAGAGGAGATATGAATGTGGTATCCAGTCTTACAGCTGGCACATGTAGCACACGGCTGACTGCAGTACAGCGATGCAGTAATGAGGAGGAACTGTATGTGTGTTTGTAATTACCCTCTGCTGGCTAATGAGATTTACTAGTATCTATCTTTCCTGATGAAAGAAACCGCCATAACCTCAATGTGCCTTTATGTACCTCTAGCGCGTAGCAATGTTCATACTCTATAGCTCCTAGTAATTCTGAGGTGCGACAGTTCCTAGATTAAGATGTCACATTAGTGACTTGTTATGAATACATCAGAGAGTCTGCTCTTACTATGTACCCTTTGCATATATTTGAATAGTCACAGAAGTTCCTGAGCCGGTGCCTTCCCTGTGTGCAGGAAATGTGTCCGTCACGTGCGTCCCACGGGATGTTACACTGCTGCAGCTGTCACTCATCCAGATCCTGATCATCAAAGCTGAGAACCTCTGCACTGAGCCTCCGGTCAGATGTCAGTATTGCCACATAGTGGAGCTTCTCCTACAGGCCGGACTGGATGACACAATAGTAAGAGCTGACATATCAGAATTGTATGAAGAGGCTCTGACATCATTTTACAGACAAAGATATTTCACTTAGGGATCAGAGGCATACACAATAAAATGATTGGCTGTGAAAACAATAGATTTTTTTTCAATACTCAGATAGAAGTAAAGTTCTCAGAAGTTTGTTGTGTCCGGTCCACTCGACAAGAGACGGGCCCAGCTACTGGCTACAGACTTTGGCCTTGTCATTGGGTGGAGGAATTGTCATATACAGTGTGGGTGATTGCAGAGAGAGTAATGATACCCAGTCACCTCCAATGTATATTCTGCAGAGAGAGTAATGATACCCAGTCACCTCCAATGTATATTCTGCAGAGAGTAATGATACCCAGTCACCTCCAATGTATATTCTGCAGAGAGAGTAATGATAGCCAGTCACCTACACTGTATAGTCTGCAGAGAGAGTAATGATACCCAGTCACCTCCAATGTATATTCTGCAGAGAGAGTAACGATACCCAGTCACCTACACTGTATAGTCTGCCGAGAGAGTAATGATACCCAGACTTTACAGTGTAGGTGACTGGGTATCGTTACTCTCTCTGCAGAATTTACATTGGAGGTGACTGGGTATCATTACTCTCTCCGCAGACTATACATTGTAGGTGACTGGGTATCGTTACTCTCTCTGCAGAATATACATTGGAGGAGACTGGGTATCGTTACTGTCTGCAGAATATACAGTGTAGGTGACTGGGTAACATTACTCTACAGAATATACAGTGTAGGTGACTGGGTATCGTTACACTCTCTGCAGAATATACAGTGTAGGTGACTGGGTAACATTACTCTCTCTGCAGAATATACAGTGTAGGTGACTGGGTAACATTACTCTCTCTACAGAATATACAGTGTAGGTGACTGGGTAACGTTACTCTCTCTGCAGAATATACAGTGTAGGTGACTGGGTAACGTTACTCTCTGCAGAATATACAGTGTAGGTGACTGGGTAACGTTACTCTCTCTACAGAATATACAGTGTAGGTGACTGGGTAACGTTACTCTCTCTGCAGAATGTACAGTGTAGGTGACTGGGTAACGTTACTCTCTCTGCAGAATATACAGTGTAGGTGACTGGGTAACATTACTCTCTCTACAGAATATACAGTGTAGGTGACTGGGTAACATCACTCTCTACAGAATATACAGTGTAGGTGACTGGGTAACGTTACTCTCTCTGCAGAATATACAGTGTAGGTGACTGGGTAACATTACTCTCTGCAGAAAAAATATATTGGAGGTGACTGGGTAACGTTACGCTCTCTACAGAATATACAGTGTAGGTGACTGTATATTCTGCAGAGAGAGTAATGTTACCCAGTCACATACACTGTATATTCTGCAGAGAGAGTAATGTTACCCAGTGTAGGTGACTGGGTAACGCTACTCTCTCTGCAGAATATAAAGTGGAGGTGACTCTGTATCGTTACTCTCTCTACAGAATAAACATTGTAGGTGACTGGGTAACGTTACTCTCTCTGCAGAATATACAGTGTAGGTGACTGGGTAACATTACTCTCTACAGAATATACAGTGTAGGTGACTGGGTAACGTTACTCTCTCTGCAGAATATACAGTGTAGGTGACTGGGTAACATCACTCTCTACAGAATATACAGTGTAGGTGACTGGGTAACGTTACTCTCTCTGCAGAATATACAGTGTAGGTGACTGGGTAACATTACTCTCTCTACAGAATATACAGTGTAGGTGACTGGGTAACATCACTCTCTCTACAGAATATACAGTGTAGGTGACTGGGTAACGTTACTCTCTCTGCAGAATATACAGTGTAGGTGACTGGGTAACGTTACTCTCTCTGCAGAATATACAGTGTAGGTGACTGGGTAACATTACTCTCTGCAGAATATATATTGGAGGTGACTGGGTAACGATACGCTCTCTAAAGAATATACAGTGTAAGTGACTGGGTAACGCTACTCTCTCTGCAGAATATACAGTGTAGGTGACTGTATATTCTGCAGAGAGAGTAATGTTACCCAGTCACCTACACTGTATATTCTGCAGAGAGAGTAATATTACCCAGTGTAGGTGACTGGGTAACGCTACTCTCTTTGCAGAATATAAAGTGGAGGTGACTCTGTATCGTTACTCTCTCTACAGAATAAACATTGTAGGTGACTGGGTAACGTTACTCTCTCTGCAGAATATACAGTGTAGGTGACTGGGTAACATTACTCTCTCTACAGAATATACAGTGTAGGTGACTGGGTAACGCTACTCTCTCTGCAGAATATAAAGTGGAGGTGACTCTATCGTTACTCTCTCTACAGAATAAACATTGTAGGTGACTGGGTAACGTTACACTCTCTGCAGAATATACAGTGTAGGTGACTGGGTAACATTACTCTCTCTACAGAATAAACATTGTAGGTGACTGGGTAACGTTACTCTCTCTGCAGAATATACAGTGTAGGTGACTGGGTAACATTACTCTCTGCAGAATATATATTGGAGGTGACTGGGTAACGTTACGCTCTCTACAGAATATACAGTGTAAGTGACTGGGTAACGCTACTCTCTCTGCAGAATATAAAGTGGAGGTGACTCTATCGTTCCTCTCTCTACAGAATAAACATTGTAGGTGACTGGGTAACGTTACTCTCTCTGCAGAATATACAGTGTAGGTGACTGGGTATCGTTACTCTCTCTGCAGAATATACAGTAGAGGTGACTAGGTAACACTACTCTCTGCAGAATATACAGTGTAGGTGACTGGGTAACATTACTCTCTCTGCAGAATATACAGTGTAGGTGACTGGGTAACATTACTCTCTCTGCAGAATATACAGTGTAGGTGACTGGGTAACGTTACTCTCTCTACAGAATATACAGTGTAGGTGACTGGGTAACATCACTCTCTACAGAATATACAGTGTAGGTGACTGGGTAACGTTACTCTCTCTGCAGAATATACAGTGTAGGTGACTGGGTAACGTTACTCTCTCTACAGAATATACAGTGTAGGTGACTGGGTAACGTTACTCTCTCTGCAGAATATACAGTGTAGGTGACTGGGTAACGTTACTCTCTCTGCAGAATATACAGTGTAGGTGACTGGGTAACATCACTCTCTACAGAATATACAGTGTAGGTGACTGGATAACGTTACTCTCTCTGCAGAATATACAGTGTAGGTGACTGGGTAACATTACTCTCTGCAGAAAAAATATATTGGAGGTGACTGGGTAACGTTACGCTCTCTACAGAATATACAGTGTAAGTGACTGGGTAACGCTACTCTCTCTGCAGAATATACACTGGAGGTGACTGGGTAATGTTACTCTCTGCAGAATATACATTGTAGGTGACTGGGTAACGTTACTCTCTGCAGAATATAAAGTGTAGGTGACTGGGTAACATTACTCTCTCTACAGAATATACAGTGTAGGTGACTGGGTAACGCTACTCTCTTTGCAGAATATACAGTGGAGGTGACTGGGTATCGTTACTCTCTCTGCAGAATATACAGTATAGGTGACTAGGTAACGCTACTCTCTGCAGAATATACAGTGTAGGTGACTGGGTATCGTTACACTCTCTGCAGAATATACAGTGTAGGTGACTGTGTAACGTTACTCTCTCTGCAGAATATACATTGTGGGTGACTGTAGAGAGAGTAACATTACCCAGAGTATACATTGTAGGTGACTGGGTAACATTACTCTCTCTGCAGACTGTACAGTGTAGGTGACTGGGTATCGTTACTCTCTCTGCAGAATATACACTGGAGGTGACTGGGTAATGGTACACTCTGCAGAATATACATTGTAGGTGACTGGGTAACGTTACTCTCTGCAGAATATAAAGTGTAGGTGACTGGGTAACATTACTCTCTCTACAGAATATACAGTGTAGGTGACTGGGTAACATTACTCTCTCTGCAGACTGTACAGTGTAGGTGACTGGGTAATGTTACTCTCTCTGCAGAATATACAGTGTTGGTGACTGGGTATCGTTACTCTCTCTGCAGAATATACACTGGAGGTGACTGGGTAATATTACTGTCTGCTGAATATACATTGTAGGTGACTGGGTAACGTTACTCTCTACAGAATATACAGTGTAGGTGACTGGGTATCGTTACACTCTCTGCAGAATATACAGTGTAGTTGACTTGGTAATATTACTCTCTGCAGAATATACATTGTAGGTGACTGTGTAACGTTACTCTCTCTGCAGAATATACATTGTGGGTGACTGTAGAGAGAGTAACATTACCCAGAGGATACATTGTAGGTGACTGGGTATCGTTACTCTCTCTGCAGAATATACAGTATAGGAGACTAGGTAACGCTACTCTCTGCAGAATATACAGTGTAGGTGACTGGGTAACATTACTCTCTCTGCAGACTGTACAGTGTAGGTGACTGGGTAATGTTACTCTCTCTGCAGAATATACAGTGTAGGTGACTGGGTATCGTTACTCTCTCTGCAGAATATACACTGGAGGTGACTGGGTAATGTTACTCTCTGCAGAATATACATTGTAGGTGACTGGGTAACGTTACTCTCTGCAGAATATAAAGTGTAGGTGACTGGGTAACATTACTCTCTACAGAATATACAGTGTAGGTGACTGGGTATCGTTACACTCTCTGCAGAATATACAGTGTAGGTGACTTGGTAACATTACTCTCTCTGCAGAATATACAGTGTAGGTGACTTGGTAACATTACTCTCTCTGCAGAATATACATTGTAGGTGACTGTGTAACGTTACTCTCTCTACAAAATATACAATGTAGGTGACTGTGTATCGTTCTGGGTGACTGGGTAACATTACTCTCTCTGCAGAATATACCGTGTAGGTGACTGGGCATCGTTACTCTCTCTACAGAATATACATTGTAGGTGACTGGGTAACGTTACTTTTTCTACAAAATATACAATGTAGATGACTGGGTATCGTTACTCTCTTTGCAGAATATACATTGTGGGTGACTGGGTAACATTACTCTCTGCAGAATATACATTGGAGGTGACTGGGTAACATTACTCTCTCTGCAGAATATACAGTGTAGGTGACTGGGTAATATTAGTCTCTGCAGAATATACATTGTAGGTGACTGTGTAACGTTACTCTCTCTACAAAAAATATACAATGTAGGTGACCGGGTATCGTTCTGGGTGACTGGGTAACATAACTCTCTCTGCAGAATATACAGTGTAGGTGACTGGGTACCGTTACTCTCTCTGCAGATCAGACTGTTTCATACTCCTGATAAGGTGCTGTCACACATCTCCTCCAAGTGCCTCTCATACCTGGTGCTATTTCAACTTAGGTTTCAGGTGAGAATTTCTTTTTCTCCTTTTTATGACTAATAGAAGGAAGAATCCTGTTGTTAGTAGGGACGTTTCTGCATATATATTGTACAGTACATGGGGTTTGCTGCCTGTTTACTTCACAGATTCAGATTTGTTATGTCCCTAATACGGCAAAATAATCCTTTTCCTCCTCCCTGGTATAGACTAGATATAGTTAAACATGAGGAGACAAATATAATAATGTTTAATATAATTGCTTAAATATATAAGTAAAGGGTAACTCGGTTATTAATCAGCTGATATAGGGTGAGTATCCCTTATCCAAAATGCTTGGGACCAGAAGTATTTTGGATATGGGATTTTTCTGTATTTTGGAATAATTGCATACCATAATGAGATATCATGGTGATGGGACCTAAATCTAAGCACAGAATGCATTTATGTTTCATATACACCTTATACACACAGCCTGAAGGTCATTTTAGCCAATATTTTTAATAACTTTGTGTATTGAACAAAGTTTGTACATTGTGCCATCAAAAAACAAAGGTTTCACTATCTCACTCAAAAAATTCCGTATTTCGGAATATTTGGATATGGGATACTCAACCTGTAGCAAGTTGATTTGAAAACATTGCTATTGGCTATTTGGCTGCCATATGGTAGAAGCACAATATTCGTATCCCTGTCCTAGTAATGGTGGAGTACACAAACACAGGGCCTAATTCAGACCTGATCGCAGCAGAAAATTTGTTAGTTAATGGGCAAAACCATGTGCACTGCGGTGGTGTTGGTGGGGGGGGTCAGATATAACATGTGCAGAGAGAGATAGTTTTGGATGGGGTGTGTTCAAACTGAATAATCTAAATTAGGTGATTCATCGCGCCCTACGGGCGCTCTTCACGCCGTCACAAAGAGCTACGCCCCCTTCACCCTTTCCGTTGATGGGGGAGGGGGCCCGGAGGTACTGTGAGTGGAGGAGGGGCGGGTAATGCTTCTCCTCCTGGAGCAGCGATAATACGTAGGGAGGCGGCATTTAAACTGACTTAAAATAAATTAATAATAAATAAATAATCCATACTGTGATTACAGCAAATGTGTTCTAACATTTCTGAATTTTATTCCTTCTTCAGAGAACCTGATTTTATTTGGCTTTACATACTGTCCTCCCTTTGGCAGTGGCTCTCCCGGAGACTCGCACAGCAGCCAGTCACTATTGTTAGAGCCAGTGTCCCAACGCGCCGCATTACAGGGAAGAAGATGCACTCAATAAACTACAGCTCCCAGCAGGCCTTAGCACCGGAATGCTTCAGAGCTAAGGACTGCTGGGAGCTGTAGTTTATTTAGTGCGTCTACTTCCCTTTAGTGCGGGGCGTTGGGACATCGGCGCTAACAATAGTGACTGGCTGGTAGAACTGACTGACTTGCTGAATCAGTGTAAAAGGTGAGAGTGCTGTGCAGTGTCAGTGACACTGCACACCCACTGCACTGCACAGCACTGTCACCTTTTACATTGGGCCTAATTCAGACCTGATCGTAGCCTTGCAAAATTTTGCAGGGCTACGATCAGGCACACTGACGTGAGGGGACGCCCAGCGCAGGGCTAGTCGCACAGCTGCGATGCTTTTGCACTTCAGGAGTAGCTCCCAGCCAGTGCAGCTTTTGTGTGCTGGCCGGGAGCTACTAGTCTCTGCCCGGGTCACAGCGGTTGTGTGTGACATCAGATAGAAGAAACAAAAAATATTGCAGCGCACATAAGTTGGGCAAAGATTTTTTTTTATATATATTATTTACTTTTAAAAATAATAATAATAATTAAAATTGCATTCAAAAATCCATAACCACCGGCCGGTGAATTTTAATGGCTAACATATTAGGAAAAACATATATAACATATATAACACAGCCTGTTCTCCTATACTTATTCAGAAAAATCACTTAAATGTGAATAAACACACTATATCTTGGTTAATACAGCCACAAAGAATCACTCCCACCTAAAATATCTGTCTGGATAGACAAAAGAATATGTAGAGGCTCAATCAGGGATTGGTATCGCTATATCACTGAAAGAATGTAACAATATGGCACTCTAAACAACTTTTCTTGTAGCTAATAAGTAGCAGCCACACCTCTCGTGTGTAACTTAACAGACACACTATATTGATCAGTCCGTTGTAGCACTGGCAATCCATTCAGTGCTTAGTAATACTGTGTCTCTATAACAACGTGACAACAAGCACACTGATTCATGCGGCTGGTTAGCGTCACTGATGGCCGTAGTAATAACCGCAAGATATAGAACAGTCCGTTCAGCAATTAAAATCCATTTATATTGAGTAAAAATAGATTTATTTGAATCGTCTGCCCAGACAAAATTGTTATTCTCACCGCACCTTCCAGCAGTATATTCACAAAGGACTCCTCCCGGCTGCTGGTGCTTTTAACCTTAAAGAGCAGTCATCTCTGGAGGATCAGGTCCGTATGTAGATATGAAGCGGCTGGAGCTGCGGCTTGCGGTGAGCGTGTCCACTGGTGGTGGTATGGATGAAAGTATCGTGAGTCCTTTGTGTGACCACAGACAGCCGCTGTGGCCCGCCTCCCGCACGGTCCAGCCATGCCTGAGTTGGCCGGACTGCGCCTACAAAACAGCGTCCAAATGCCGCCGTTCCGCCCCTTCCTGCCCAGTGAACGCCTCTGCCTGTTAATCAGGCAGAGGCGATCGCTAGGCAACGACAGCCGTCGGCTGTTAGCCATGCACCGGCGCACTGCAGCACCGGTGCATGCGCACTTCTGACCTGATCGCTGCGCTGCGATGAACGGCAGCATGCGATCAGGTCAGAATGACCCCCATTGATTCAGCGTCCAGACATTACCCTCCGCGATATCACCCACTCTATCTGTTACATTAGCCATCTCGGGGCTTCCAGGCCGGTCAGGGCCTCTGGGGATCTGTGCACGGCTGTGGCGGGGAGGCACTTCTGTGACAGCATGCGCAGAGGAGGCTCCGGGGCTCAGAGTATGCGGTGCTGGGAGGGCTATGAAAGCCTTCCGCTGCGCCGCTTTCATACACACCTACGCCAGTGGCCGCAGCAGCTTTTGTTCCACCTGCGCTGTGGCTAGGGAGTGGGGATTGTTGATGCCGGAGGGGGCAGGCGGACTGGCAGCACAACATAGGACGCTGCAGTAAAAGGTTTTTCTCTGACGTCCTAAGTGGATGCTGGGGACTCCGTCAGGACCATGGGGATTAGCGGCTCCGCAGGAGACAGGGCACAAAACTAAAGCTTTAGGATCAGGTGGTGTGTACTGGCTCCTCCCCCTATGACCCTCCTCCAAGCCTCAGTTAGGTTTTTGTGCCCGTCCGAGCAGGGTGCAATCTAGGTGGCTCTCTTAAGGAGCTGCTTAGAAAAAGTTTTTAGGTTTCTTATTTTCAGTGAGTCCTGCTGGCAACAGGCTCACTGCATCGAGGGACTTAGGGGAGAGAAGTTCAACTCACCTGCGTGCAGGATGGATTGGCTTCTTAGGCTACTGGACACCATTAGCTCCAGAGGGAGTCGGAACACAGGTCTCACCCTGGGGTTCGTCCCGGAGCCGCGCCGCCGACCCCCCTTGCAGATGCTGAAGATTGAAGGTCCAGAAACCGGCGGCAGAAGGCTTTTCAGTCTTCATGAAGGTAGCGCACAGCACTGCAGCTGTGCGCCATTGTTGTCACACACTTCACACCAACGGTCACGGAGGGTGCAGGGCGTTGCTGGGGGCGCCCTGGGCAGCAATGTATAATACCTTATTCTGGCTAAAAATACATCACATATAGCCCCTGGAGGCTATATGGATGTATTTAACCCCTGCCAGGTCTCAGAAAAACGGGAGAAGAAGCCCGCCGAAAAGGGGGCGGGGCCTATTCTCCTCAGCACACAGCGCCATTTTCCCTCACAGAAAGGCTGGTGGGAAGGCTCCCAGGCTCTCCCCTGCACTGCACTACAGAAACAGGGTTAAAACAGAGAGGGGGGGCACTTATTTGGCGATATGTATATATATATTAAAATGCTATAAGGGAAAAACACTTATATAAAGGTTGTCCCTGTATAATATAGCGTTTTTGGTGTGTGCTGGCAAACTCTCCCTCTGTCTCCCCAAAGGGCTAGTGGGGTCCTGTCCTCTATCAGAGCATTCCCTGTGTGTGTGCTGTGTGTCGGTACTTGTCTGTCGACATGTATGAGGACGATGTTGCTGAGGAGGCGGAGCAATTGCCTGTAATGGTGATGTCACTCTCTAGGGAGTCGACACCGGAATGGATGGCTTATTTAAGGAATTACGTGATAATGTCAACACGCTGCAAGGTCGGTTGACGACATGAGACGGCCGGCAAACCAATTAGTACCTGTCCAGGCGTCTCAAACACCGTCAGGGGCGTTAAAACGTCCTTTTACCTCAGTCGGTCGACACAGACACGGACACTGACTCCAGTGTCGACGGTGAAGAAACAAACGTATTTTCCTTTAGGGCCACACGTTACTTGTTAAGGGCAATGAAGGAGATGTTACATATTTCTGATACTACAAGTACCACAAAAAAGGGTATTATGTGGAGTGTGAAAAAACTACATGTGGTTTTTCCTGAATCAGATAAATTAAATGAAGTGTGTGATGATGCGTGGGTTTCCCCCGATAGAAAATTATTGGCGGTATACCCTTTCCCGCCAGAAGTTATGGCGCGTTGGGAAACACACCTTAGGGTGGATAAGGCGCTCACACGCTTATAAAAACAAGTGGCGTTACCGTCTCCAGATACGGACGCCCTCAAGGAGCCAACTGATAGGAGGTTGGAAAATATCCTAAAAAGTATATACACACATACTGGTGTTATACTGCGACCAGCGATCGCCTCAGCCTGGATGGGCAGCGCTGGGGTGGCTTGGTCGGATTCCCTGACTGGAAATATTGATACCCTTGACAGGGACAGTATTTTATTGACTATAGAGCATTTAAAAGATGCATTTCTATATATGCGAAACTCTGGCATCAAGAGTAAGTGCGATGTCCATATCTGCCAGACGATGTTTATGGACACGACAGTGGTCAGGTGATGCAGATTCCAAACGGCACATGGAAGTATTGCCGTATAAAGGGGAGGAGTTATTTGGGGTCGGTCCATCGGACCTGGTGGCCACGGCAACAGCTAGAAAATCCACCTTTTTAACCCCAAGTCACATCTCAGCAGAAAAAGACAGTCTTTTCAGCCTCAGTCCTTTCGTCCCCATAATATCTGCCCAGGGATAGAGGTAAGGGAAGAAGACTGCAGCAGGCAGCCCATTCCCAGGAACAGAAGCCTTCCACCGCTTCTGCCAAGTCCTCAGCATGACGCTGGGGCCGTACAAACAGGTGCGGTGGGGGGTCGTCTCAAGAGTTTCAGCACGCAGTGGGCTCACTCGCAAGTGGACCCCTGGATCCTACAAGTAGTATCCCAGGGGTACAGATTGGAAATTCGAGACGTCTCCCCCTCGCAGGTTCCTGAAGTTTGCTTTACCAACGTCTACCTCCGACAGGGAGGCAGTATTGGAAACAATTCACAAGCTGTATTCCCAGCAGGTGATAATCAAAGTACCCCTCCTACAACAAGTAAAGGGGTATTATTCCACACTATATTGTGGTACTGAAGCCAGACGGCTCGGTGAGACCTATTCTAAATGGAGTCACTCAGAGCAGTGATAGCGAACCAGGAAGAAGGGGACTATATGATGTCCCTGGACATCAAGGATGCTTACCTCCATGTCCAAATTTGCCCTTCTCACAAAGGGTACCTCAGGTTCGTGGTACAAAACTGTCACCATCAGTTTCAGACGCTGCCGTTTGGATTGTCCTCGGCACCCCGGGTCTTTACCAAGGTAATGGCCGAAATGATGATTCTTCTTCAAAGAAAAGGCGTCTTAATTATCCCTTACTTGGTCGATCTCCTGATAAGGGCAAGGTCCAGAGAACAGTTGGAGATCTGAGTAGCACTATCTCAAGTAGTTCTACGACAGCACGGGTGGATTCTAAATATTCCAAAATCGCAGCTGTCTCCGACGACACGTCTGCTGTCCCTAGGGATGATTCTGGACACAGTCCAGAAAAAGGTGTTTCTCCCGGAGGAGAAAGCCAGGGAGTTATCCGAGCTAGTCAGGAACCTCCAAAAACCAGGAAAAGTGTCAGTGCATCATTGCACAAGGGTCCTGGGAAAAATGGTGGCTTCTTACGAAGCGATTCCATTCGGCAGATTTCACGCAAGAACCTTTCAGTGGGATCTGCTGGACAAATGGTCCGGATCGCATCTTCAGATGCATCAGCGGATAACCCTGTCTCCAAGGACAAGGGTGTCTCTTCTGTGGTGGCTGCAGAGTGCTCATCTACTAAAGTGCCACAGTTATGCATTCAGGACTGGGTCCTGGTGACCACGGATTCCAGCTTGAAAGGCTGGGGAGCAGTCACACAGGGAAAAAATTTCCAGGGAGTGTGATCAAGTCTGGGGACTTCTCTCCGCATAAATATACTGGAGCTAAGAGCAATTTACAATGCTCTAAGCTTAGCAAGACCTCTGCTTCAAGGTCAGCCGGTATTGATCCAGTGGGACAACATCACGGCAGTCGCCCACGTAAACAGACAGGGCGGCACAAGAAGCAGGAGGACAATGGCAGAAACTGCAAGGATTCTTCGCTGGGCGGAAAATCATGTGATAGCACTGTCAGCAGTTTTCATTCCGGGAGTGGACAACTGGGAAGCAGACTTCCTCAGCACGACCTCCACCCGGGAGAGTGGGGACTTCATCGAGAAGTTGTTTCCACATGATTGTGCACCGTTGGGAAAGACCAAAGGTGGACATGATGGCGTCCCGCCTGAACAAAAAACTGGACAGGTATTGCGCCAGGTCAAGAGACCCTCAGGAAATAGCTGTGGACGTTCTGGTAACACCATGGGTGTACCAGTCGGTGTATGTGTTCCCTCCTCTGCTTCTCATACCAAAGGTACTGAGAATTATAAGACGTAGAGGAGTAAGAACTATACTCGTGGCTCCGGATGGGCCAAGAAGGACTTGGTACCCGGAACTTCATGAGATGCTCACGGAGGACTCAGGGCCTCTGCCGATAAGAAGGGACTTGCTTCAGCAAGTACCATGTCTGTTCCAAGACTTACCGCGGGTGCGTTTGACGGCATGGCGGTTGAACGCCGGATCCTAAGGGAAAAAAGGCATTCCAGAAGAGGTCAGTCCTACCCTGGTCAAAGCCAGGAAGGAGGTGACCGCACAACATTATCACCACATGTGGCGAAAATATGTTGCGTGGTGTGAGGCCAGGAAGGCCCCACGAAGAAATTTCAACTCGGTCGATTCCTGCATTTCCTGCAAACAGGAGTGTCTATGGGCCTCAAATTGGGGTCCATTAAGGTTCAAATTTCGGCCCTGTCGATTTTCTTCCAGAAAGAATTGGCTTCAGTTCCTGAAGTCCAGAAATTTGACAAGGGAGTACTGCATATACAACCCCCTTTTCTCTATCGTCCTAGTGGATGCTGGGGTTCCTGAAAGGACCATGGGGAATAGCGGCTCCGCAGGAGACAGGGCACAAAAAGTAAAGCTTTAGGATCAGGTGGTGTGCACTGGCTCCTCCCCCTATGACCCTCCTCCAAGCCAGTTAGATTTTGTGCCCGGCCGAGAAGGGTGCAATCTAGGTGGCTCTCCTAAAGAGCTGCTTAGGAAAGTTTAGCTTAGGTTTTTTATTTTACAGTGAGTCCTGCTGGCAACAGGATCACTGCAACGAGGGACTTAGGGGAGAAGAAGTGAACTCACCTGCGTGCAGGATGGATTGGCTTCTTGGCTACTGGACATCAGCTCCAGAGGGACGATCACAGGTACAGCCTGGATGGTCACCGGAGCCTTGCCGCCGGCCCCCTTGCAGATGCTGAAGTAAGAAGAGGTCCAGAATCGGCGGCAGAAGACTCCTCAGTCTTCTAAAGGTAGCGCACAGCACTGCAGCTGTGCGCCATTTTCCTCTCAGCACACTTCACACGGCAGTCACTGAGGGTGCAGGGCGCTGGGAGGGGGGCGCCCTGGGAGGCAAATGAATACCTATTTTGGCTAAAAATACCTCACATATAGCCTCCGGAGGCTATATGGAGATATTTAACCCCTGCCAGAATCCGTTAAGAGCGGGAGACGAGGCCGCCGAAAAAGGGGCGGGGCCTATCTCCTCAGCACACAGCGCCATTTTCCCTCACAGAAAGGCTGGAGGGAAGGCTCCCAGGCTCTCCCCTGCACTGCACTACAGAAACAGGGTTAAAACAGAGAGGGGGGGCACTAATTTGGCGATATGCTTATATATATATTAAGATGCTATAAGGGAAAACACTTATATAAGGTTGTCCCTATATAATTATAGCGTTTTTGGTGTGTGCTGGCAAACTCTCCCTCTGTCTCTCCAAAGGGCTAGTGGGTCCTGTCCTCTATCAGAGCATTCCCTGTGTGTGTGCTGTGTGTCGGTACGTGTGTGTCGACAGGTAGGAGGACGATGTTGGTGAGGAGGCGGAGCAATTGCCTGTAATGGTGATGTCACTCTCTAGGGAGTCGACACCGGAATGGATGGCTTATTTAGGAAATTACGTGATAATGTCAACACGCTGCAAGGTCGGTTGACGACATGAGACGGCCGACAAACAATTAGTACGGTCCAGACGTCTCAAAAACACCGTCAAGGGTTTTAAAACGCCCGTTTACTTTAGTCGGTCGACACAGACACAGACAGGGACACTGAATCCAGTGTCGACGGTGAATAAACAAACGTATTCCTTATTAGGGCCACACGTTAAAGGCAATGAAGGAGGTGTTACGTATTTCTGATACTACAAGTACCACAAAAGAGGCTATTATGTGGGATGTGAAAAAACTACCATAGTTTTTCCTGAATCAGATAAATTAAATAAAGTGTGTGATGATGCGTGGGTTCCCCCCGATAGAAAATTATGGGCGGTATACCCTTTCCCGCCAGAAGTTAGGGCGCGTTGGGAAACACCCCTTAAGGTGGATAAGGCGCTCACACGCTTATCAAAACAAGTGGCGGTACCGTCTATAGATAGGGCCGTCCTCAAGGACCAGCTGACAAGGCTGGAAAATATAATAAAAAGTATATACACACATACTGGTGTTATACTGCGGCCAGCGATCGCCTCAGCCTGGATGTGCAGAGCTAGGGTGGCTTGGTCGGATTCCCTGACTAAAAATATTGATACCCTTGACAGGGACAGTATTTTATTGACTATAGAGCATTTCTATATATGCGAGATGCACAGAGGGATATTTGCACTCTGGCATCATGAATAAACGCGATGTCCATAACTGCCAGAAGATGTTATGGACACGACAGTGGTCAGGTGATGCAGATTCCAAACGGCACAGTATGGCCGTATAAAGGAAGAGGACTTGTTTGGGGTCGGTCCATCGGACCTGGTGGTCACGGCAACTGCTGGAAAATCCACCGTTTTTTACCCTAAGTCACATCTCTGCAGAAAAAGACACCTCAGTCCTCTCGTCCCTATAAGATCATATCTGCCCAGGGATAGAGGAAAGGGAAGAAGACTGCAACAGGCAGCCTATTCCCAGGAACAGAAGCGTTCCACCGCGTCTGACAAGTTCTCAGCATGGCGCTGAGACCGTACAGGACCCCTGGATCCTACAAGTAGTATCCCGGGGGTACAGATGGGAATGTCGAGACGTTTCCCCTTCGCAGGCTCCTGAAGTCTGCTTTACCAAGTCTCCCTCCGACAAGGAGGTAGTATGGGAAAAAATTCACAAGCTGTGTTCCCAGCAGGTGACAATTAAATTACCCCTCCTACTACAGAAAAGGGGTATTATTCCACACTATATTGTGGTACTGAAGCCAGAAGGCTAGGTGAGACTTATTCTAAAAAAATTTTTTTGAACACTTACAAAGGTTCAAATTAAGATGAAGTCACTCAGAGCAGTGATAACGAACCAGGAAGAAGGGGACTATATAGTGTCCCGGGACATCAGGGATGCTTACCTCTATGTCCCAAATTTGCCCTTCTCACTAAGGGTACCTCAGGTTCGTGGTGCAGAACTGTCACTATCAGTTTCAGACGCTGCCGTTTGGATTGTCCACGGCACCCCGGGGTCTTTACCAAGGTAATGGCCGAATTGATGATTCTTCTTCGAAGAAAAGGCGTCTTAATTATCCCTTACTTGGACGATCTCCTGATAGGGGCATAGTCCAGGGAACAGTTGGAGGTCGGAGTAGCACTATCTCGGATACTGCTACAATCAGCACGGGTGGATTCTAAATATTCCAAAATCGCAGCTGATCCCGACGACACGTCTGCTGTGCCTAGGGATGATTCTGGACACAGTCCAGAAAAAGGTGTTTCTCCCGGAAGAGAAAGCCAGGGAGTTATCCGAGCAAGTCAGGAACCTCCTAAAAACAGTGCATCATTGCACAAGGGTCCTGGTAAAAATGGTGGCTTCCTACGAAGCAATTCCATTCGGCAGATTTCACGTAAGAACTTTTCAGTGGGATCTGCTGGACAAATGGTCCGGATCGCATCTTCAGATGCATCAGCGGATAACCCAATATCCAAGGACAAGGGTGTCTCTCCTGTGGTGGTTATAGAGTGCTCATCTTCTAGAGGGCCGCAGATTCGGCATTCAGGATTGGATGCTGGTAACCACGGAGCCCAGCCTGAGAGGCTGGGGAGCAGTCACACAAGGGAAAAATTTCCAGGGAGTGTGATCAAGTATGGAGACTTTTCTCCACATAAATATACTGGAGCTAAGGGTAAATTTATAATGCTCTAAGCTTAGCAAGACCTCTGCTTCAAGGTCAGCCGGTATTGATCCAGTGGGAAAAACATCACGGCAGTCGCCCACGTAAACAGACAGGGCGACACAAGAAGCAGGAGGGCAATGGCAGAAACTGCAAGGACTTTTCGCTGGGCGGAAAATCATGTGATAACACTGTCAGCAGTTTTTCATCCCGGGAATGGAAACTGGGAAGCAGACTTCCTCAGCACGACCTCCACCCGGGAGAGTGGAAACTTCATTGAGAAGTTTTTTCCACATGATTGTAAACCGTTGGGAAATACCAAAGGTGGACATGATGGCGTCCCGTCTGAACAAAAAACGGGACAGGTATTGCGCCAGGTCAAGGGACCCTCAGGCAATAGATGTGGACGTTCTGGTAACACCGTGGGTGTACCAGTCGGTGTATGTGTTCCCTCCTCTGCTTCTCATACCTAAGGTGCTGAGAATTATAAGACGTAGAGGAGTAAGAACTATACTCATGGCTCCGGATTGGCCAAGAAGGACTTGGTACCCGGAACTTCAAGAGATGCTTACAGAGGTCTTATGGCCTCTGCCGCTAAGAAGGGACTTGCTTCAGCAAGTACCATGTCTGTTCCAAGACTTACCGCAGCTGCGTTTGTCGGCATGGCGATGGAAAGCCGGATCCTAAGGGAAAAAAGGCATTCCGGAAGAGGTCATTCCTACCCTGGTCAAAGCCAGAAAGGAGGTGACCGCACAACATTATCACCACGTGTGGCGAAAATTTGTTGCGTGGTGTGAGGCCAGGAAGGCCCCACAAAGAAATTTCAACTCGGTCGTTTCCTGCATTTCCTGCAAACAGGAGTGTCTATGGGCCTCAAATTGGGGTCCATTAAGGTTCAAATTCGGCCCTGTAAATTTTCTTCCAGAAAGAATTGGCTTCAGTTCCTGAAGTCCAGAAGTTTGTCAAGGGAGTATTGCATATACAAACCCCTTTTTTTGTGCCTCCAGTGGCACTGTGGGATCTCAACGTAGTTCTGGGATTTCTCAAATCACATTGGTTTAAAACCAGTCAAATATGTGGATTTGCAGCATCTCACATAAAAAGTGACCATGCTCTTGGCCCTGGCCTGGACCAGGCGAGTGTCAAATTGGTGGTTTTTTCTCAAAAAAGCCCATATCTGTTTGTCCATTCGGACAGGGCAGAGCTGCGGACTCGTCCCCAGTTCTCTCCCTAAGGTGGTGTCAGTGTTTCACCTGAACCAGCTTATTGTGGTGCCTTGCACCTACTAGGGACTTGGAGGACTCCAAGTTGCTAGAAGTTGTCAGGGCCCTGAAAATATATTCCAGGACAGCTGGAGTCAGAAAATCTGACTCGCTGTTTATACTGTATGCACCCAACAAGTTGGGTGCGCCTGCTTCTAAGCAGTCGATTGCTCGTTGGATTTGTAACACAATTCAACTTGCACATTCTGAGGCAGGCCTGCCACAGTCTAAATCGGTTAAGGCCCATTCCACAAGGAAGGTGGGCTCATCTTGGGCGGCTGCCCGAGAGGTCTCGGCATTACAACTCTGCCGAGCAGCTACGTGGTCAGGGGAGAACACGTTTGTAAAATTCTACAAATTTGATATCCTTGCAAAAGAGGACCTGGAGTTCTCTCATTCGGTGCTGCAGAGTCATCCGCACTCTCCCGCCCGTTTGGGAGCTTTGGTATAATCCCCATGGTCCTTTCAGGAACCCCAGCATCCACTAGGACGATAGAGAAAATAAGAATTTACTTACCGATAATTCTATTTCTCGGAGTCCGTAGTGGATGCTGGGCGCCCATCCCAAGTGCGGATTATCTGCAATACTTGTACATAGTTACAAAAATCGGGTTATTATTGTTGTGAGCCATCTTTTCAGAGGCTCCGCTGTTATCATACTGCTAACTGGGTTTAGATCACAAGTTGTACGGTGTGATTGGTGTGGCTGGTATGAGTCTTACCCGGGATTCAAAATTCCTCCCTTATTGTGTACGCTCGTCCGGGCACAGTACCTAACTGGCTTGGAGGAGGGTCATAGGGGGAGGAGCCAGTGCACACCACCTGATCCTAAAGCTTTACTTTTTGTGCCCTGTCTCCTGCGGAGCCGCTATTCCCCATGGTCCTTTCAGGAACCCCAGCATCCACTACGGACTCCGAGAAATAGAATTATCGGTAAGTAAATTCTTATTTTGTGCCTCCAGTGGCACTGTGGGATCTCAACGTAGTCCTGGGATTCCTCAAATCACGTTGGTTTAAACCGCTCAAATCTGTGGATTTGAAATATCTCACATGGAAAGTGACCATGATGTTGGCCCTGGCCTCGGCCAGGCGAGTGTCAGAATTGGCGGCTTTGTCTCACAAAAGCCCATATCTGATTGTCCATTCGGACAGGGCAGAGCTGCGGACTCGTCCCCAGTTTCTCCCTAAGGTGGTGTCAGCGTTTCATCTGAACCAGCTTATTGTGGTACCTGCGGCTACTAGAGACTTGGAGGACTCCAAGTTGCTAGATGTTGTCAGGGCCCTGAAAATATAGATTTCCAGGACGGCTGGAGTCAGGAAAACTGACTTGCTGTTATCCTGTATGCACCCAAAAAACTGGGTGCTCTTGCTTCTAAGCAGACGATTGCTAGTTGAATGTGTAGTACAATTCAGCTTGCACATTCTGCGGCAGGACTGCCACAGCCAAAATATATAAATGCCCATTCCACAAGGAAGGTGGGCTCATCTTGGGCGACTGCCCGAGGGGTCTCGGCTTTACAACTTTGCCGAGCTGCTACTTGGTCAGGGGCACACCCTGGCTGAGGAGGACCTGGAGTTCTCTCACTCGGTGCTGCAGAGTCATCCGCACTCTCCCGCCCGTTTGGGAGCTTTGGTATAATCCCCATGGTCCTGACGGAGTCCCCAGCATCCACTTAGGACGTCAGAGAAAATAAGATTTTACTTACCGATAAATCTATTTCTCGTAGTCCGTAGTGGATGCTGGGCGCCCATCCCAAGTGCGGATTGTCTGCAATACTTGTACATAGTTATTGTTACAAAAAAATCGGGTTGTTATTGTTGTGAGCCGTCTGTTCAGAGGCTCCTACGTTTGTCATACTGTTAACTGGGTTTAGATCACAAGTTATACGGTGTGATTGGTGTGGCTGGTATGAGTTTTACCCGGGATTCAATATCCTTCCTTATTGTGTACGCTCGTCCGGGCACAGTATCCTAACTGAGGCTTGGAGGAGGGTCATAGGGGGAGGAGCCAGTACACACCACCTGATCCTAAAGCTTTAGTTTTGTGCCCTGTCTCCTGCGGAGCCGCTAATCCCCATGGTCCTGACGGAGTCCCCAGCATCCACTACGGACTACGAGAAATAGATTTATCGGTAAGTAAAATCTTATTTTTTTCCCCCTATCTACAGCGCAGAGACTTGCTTCAGATGCAGTGGCATACCCTCCAGCTGGACCTTTTTGGCAGGTACAGTACCTTTTTTTTTTTTTTTTTTTTTTTTTTTATGGTCTGTACCGGTTTTTAGCTCTCCAAACGTCCATTGAAAGTATAGGAAAAGGGCGTGGTCACGCAACTTTATCCGTGGCCACGCCCCCTTTTTGGATATTTTTTTTGCAGATTTTTTTTTTTTTTTGGTAAATTGTTGGAGGGTATGTTGCTGCAGATGCAGTGGGCCTATTTTTTTTTTGGGGGGGGGGGGGGGTGTCTGGAGCTGCAGCTCCATCATCAAAAGGGCAGAGCCTCCCATTGGATGTTACCTATGTGGGAGGGTGTTTCTCGTCCAATCAGCTGTGGACTGGGTATGATAGACCTGCTGCTAACCCAATGAGAGCTCCTAGCCATGCCCAGCGTTAGTCACACAGGCAAAGAGTCACAGATCTGGGCTATTATATAGGAGATAGACTGTAGTGAATAGGCAACAGGAGATGTGAGAATTGTATACAAGTCAGCTGTTGTCTCCAGATCATATAAGCAATAAAAATATATCTGAATGTAATCCAGGCAAAGCATTAGTGTATTAATGGGTTAGTACACAGGTTCTCAAACTCAGTCCTCAGGACCCCACACAGTGCATGTTTTGCAGGTAACCCAGCAGGTCCACAGGTAGAGCTAATTGTTGCACTTGTGATTCTGTGATGAGACCTGCAAAACATGCACTGTGTGGGGTCGTGAGGACCGAGTTTGCAAACCTATGGGTTAGTACATCCTAATTTAGTGTTCGCTCTAGTACCCAGAGCCTAGTCAGTGAGAAGGGCATATTTTCATTTTGGAGGACAACATTTTATATGGGATGTATTGCTACAGCTGCACTAGTGATACAGCATGTCTAACAGTTTGCCCTTCAAAATGAAAATATGCCCCCTCACTGACTAGGTGCAGGGTGCTAGAATGGACACTACTAATTGATAGGTTGGCATTTGTAAATAAGGGGTCTATTCATGAAGCAGTGAAAGGTTTGGAGAAGTGAGCTGGTGGAGAAGTTGCCCATGGCAAACAATCAGCATTGAAATAACATTTATAATTTGCATACTGTACAATTGTATGAAGCAGCTGTTTGGTTGCCAGGGGCAACTTCTCCACTGGCTCACTTCTCCTTTCTTTTCACTGCTTCATGAATAGACCCCTAAATAGTTTAGAGTATTGGATATAGATAGAGTGGATGGTCCTGTGTGTTCCTTTTGCTTCAGCCCCCATATTTTGTTGCACCACCCGTGAATGTACGATATCTGTTTTACATGAAGCGTGCTGTGCCTATTTCCCTAGAATGAGGTGAATTGTCACTGGCTACAGTTCTGCCAGAAGAGCCTGTGTCAGGATCCAGGATCCATTACATTGATACCATGTCTGACGTCTTTAATATCTGTTTGCAAAGGAATCCTTACAGATAAGAGGATCCAAAATGCAGGTAGGACATTCAAGAAAAAAAAATATTTTTTTATTTCTGCAGCGGGGTACACTGTGTTCCACAGGGAATACATCGGGGTGTAGAGATGGATCTTGATCCAGGCACCAACAGGTTAAAGCTTTAGCTGTCCCAGGATGCATTGTGGCCTCCTCTATAACCCCGACTCCAGGCACTGTGAGCTCAGTTTTGAGTTGGTATCTGCATGAACAGGTCACTTAACGGGGGCTGCATTGGGCAGCCCTGAAAAAGCTTTTAGAAGACTTCAAGGGCTGCAGCACTTACATGTCAGGGTGACATTCTGTGCTGCGGCTCCGTCACCTCCCCAGCGGCGTCGCATACTCCCGCTGGCTCTGTTCCCGGGTACTTGCGGCGGAGACGCTCCGGCTTAGGCATACGGTCGCAGACGCTCTCCTGGTTCGTGTGGCTACTACTGAAGGGAGGAGGTAAGAGGGTCCACCAAGCAGGAACCACCATTAAATTACGTTCTGATCGCAGTCTAGGGAGACGGACTGCGACGCTAGCGTTAACACTGTAACTGAGCAGTGACCCCACTATATCCACCAGGGCATAGGAGTACAGGTCGGATATACTAGTATCCACTTTAATAAGACTCCATAGTACCAGGTGGTGAAATCCAGCATAGGGGAGCCGGCGCTTGACCTGTAGCCCATCCCCCGGCCCAGGGCACCATCTACTTCTGGTGTTCCCACCCTGGAGCTGCCTCACACTCTCCCTCACTACCTGACTGAGACGCTGGGCGCCATTTTCTAAAATAGATGCGACCTGTCTCCAGGACTGCAGGGCAAGGTCTCCTTTGTAAACCCGCCTGTACATCAGCACTGTGGATTTACAAGCACTTAAGTATTCTACATGTCAATATTAAGACAGCGTTAAGAGCAAGTTGGGCGGAACGCCATCTGCCAGCAATATCGGCAGTGTTCATTCAAGGGGGTCCTCAACTGGGAAGCGGATTCTCTCAGTCGGCAGGACGTGCACGCCGGAGAGTGGAGTCTTCAGCAGGAAGTCTTTCAACTCCTAGTGGACAAATGGGGCCTACCAGATGTAGACCTGATGGCGTCTCGACACAATTACAAAGTTCCAGTCTTTGGATCAAGAACCAGGGATCCTCAAGCAGCATTCGTGGACGCACTGGCAATTCCATGGAACTTTGGCTGCCCTACGTGTTCCCTCCAGTGTCACTCCTGCCCAGGGTACTACAGAAGTTCAATCAAGAAGGAAGAATACTACTTCTAGTCGTTCCAGCGTGGCCCAGACGGCATTGGTTATCAGACCTGCAGGGTCTATCGATGGAGCGTCCTCTTCTACTTCCTCAACGCCCAGACCTCCTCTTTCAGGGCCCTTGTGTTTACCCAGACCTGGCCAGACTGGCTTTGAAGGCGTGGCTCTTGAACATCACTCCTGAGGGCCAAAGGATTCTCTGAGGTGGTTATCCAAACTATGCTAAAGGCCTGAATACCGGCATCTGCGCGGTTATATTACAGGGTCTGGAATTCTTACTTCACCTGGTGTACTGCTAAGAATTATGATGCATACAAATTCAGAGCTTCCAGACTTCTGTTTTTTCTGCAACAAGACCTGGACTTAGACCTTCGTCTGGTCTCCCTCAAGGTTCATATGTCTGCCTTGTTGTTGTGGTTTCAGAGAAAAATGGTGTCTATTCTTGCCGTTCATACTTTCACTCTGTGTTTTACGGATTCAACCTCCCTGTGTCCCTTCTGTGGCTCCATTGGATCTGTCTGTTGTCCTGAATGCCCTGCAAGAGTCCCCATTTGAACCTCTTGAGTCAGTGGACCTTAAATGGCTCACGGTCAAGGTCCTGTTCTTACTGGCTAACGCCTCTGCTAGGAGGGTGTCAGACCTAGGTGCTTTGTCCTGTCGTCCACCCTTCCTGATCTTTCACCTTATCCGGGCAGTTCTTAGAACTCGCCCTGCTTATTTACCTAAGGTGGTGTCATCTTTTCACCTTAACCCAGAGATTATGGTTCCGGCCTTCCATCTATTCTGGTTTGTCCTCCAATGTGCGGTCTTTGGATGTGGTACAGGCTCTCCGTATCTACGTGGAGAGGAATGCCTCTATCAGGAGGTCAGATTCCCTTTTTGTATTTTTGGGTTTCACAAACGTGGCTGGCCTGCGAATAAGCAAAACTTGGCCAGATGGATTAGAATGACGATTGCACAAGCTTATGCACAGGCTGGACCTCCATTCTACTTGGTCTGTTGGACCCTCTTGGGCGGCCCGGCGTGGCGCGTCCGCAGAACACAAGGCAGCTACGTGGTCCTCTGTGAACACGTTCGTTAGGTTCTATGCCTTTGATACTTCTGCCTCCCAGGATGCTTCCTTTGGACGCTGGGTTCTCATACCCGCTAAGGCGTGTCCCCTCCCTTAAGGAACTGCTTTAGGACATCCCTGATGTAGTCCCTGTGGAACACACTGTACCCTGCTGCAGAAAAGAATTATGGTAGACTTACCATTGTTAAATCTTTCTGCGAGGTACACTGGGTTCCACAGGGCGCCCGCCCTGACGCACCTAGCTTCTATGGGTTTGTATGGCATTAGCCGCTGGTCCCTTCTCCTGTCATGAGAATGTGGTTATATGGGGGTCATTCCGACCCGTTCGCACACTGCTGGTTGTCGCAGCGGTGCGAACGGGTCGGGCTTGCGCGGCGGCCACAATGCCGGGCAACGACCAGACGAACGAAGAAAGCGCTCGCAAGAAGATTGGCAGCAAGAAGGCGTTCCGGGGCGGCAACTCACCGCTTTCTAGGAGTGATGAGTCCAATGCAGGCGTTTGGAGGGCGGATGTCTGACGTCAATTCCTGGACCTGCATCGCTGGATCGATCGCACAGGGTAAGTAACGGTTACCCTGGTCTAGTTCTACACAACTTTTTTTGCATAGCAGGGCTGCACAAGCGTTTGCAGCCTTGCTATGCAAAAAAGCCCTCCCTCATAGGCGGCGTCGAGTTGATCGCACATGCAGCAAAAAGTTGCAGTGTGCGATCAACTCGGAATGACCCCCTATGTGACTAACATCTGCCTTCTCTTTTACCTGCACCTGCATTGGACTGGTTAATGAAAACTGAGCTCACAGTGCCTGGAGGCGGAGTTATAGAGGAGGCCCCAATACATCCTGGGACAGCTAAAGCTTTAACCTGTTGGTGCCTGGATCAAGATCCATCTCTACACCCCAATGTATTCCCTGTGGAACCCAGTGTACCTCGCAGAAAGAGATTTAACAATGGTAAGTCTACCATAAATGTCCTTATTTGCTCCTTCTTCTCTGAATATGTCATTAACAATAGATGCACACACAAAGAGGAGCAGGGTGGCAACACACAATGGGAGGAGGGTCCAGAGAGTATATAAATCTGTAGACCAAGGAGTTGATTTACTAAAGCTTCTATAAATGAAAAGTGGTGGTGTTGCCCATAGCAACCAGTCAGATTTTAGCTGTTATTTCTCTATTGCATCCTCAAAAATGATAGCCGAAATCTGATTGGTTGCTAATGGCAACACCTCTACTTGTCTGTTTCAGAAGCGTAAGTAAATCTACCCTGAGCGATAAATACAGTGCAGGAGACCAGCACACGGTGGAGGGAGTCAGAAAGCTGCAGAAACAAACAGGGTGATTCTAATATGAAGGGGAGTATAGAGTTGGGTGATCGGGGAAGAAAGAGTAAGTCAAGAGAAGGGGATAAGGAGAGGGTTACTGAAATTGAAGATAGTTTGGAGAAGGGCATGCAAGTACTATCTAAGATTAATGGTCACAGATGGGTTTGGAGAGTCAAGGGCAGATATGAGGGCATGGTCACAGAAGGAGACTGCTTGTAATAAAAGAAGGTCAGACGAGAGAAAGTGGGGAGCCAGGTGGAGAAGTTTATCAAGAACCTGGGGGACAGGATCAGGGGAATGTAAATGGTGGCCATGTAAATGTGGATAGGATGGAAGAGAGGGATCAAATGGACCTCAAAGGAAAAGAATTAGAGAGATGCTTCCAGAGGATTGAAGGTGCATTTTGGGGATAGGAGGACACATGTTACCCATCAGGTCCAGGGGAGTGGGATAAATAAAAGCCCCCAGGGCAGCTGGAGAGGTGGTGTCAGTAGGAGATACCAAAGTTTCCATAATAGTGGGGAGGTTGAGGATTAGAGATAAAGAGGTCACAAGTTGTAGTCAGCTTGTTGCAAACTGATCTGGCAGTCCAGATAACGCTTGATAAGGGGAGGAACGGAAGGGGAGTGATGTGGATGATATTAGAAGAGTTGCAGGAGCGTTGGGAAGGCTTGGGTTTGAAATGATAGTAGTGAGAGAGGGAGAGGGTGGGTATAGGCTGAGACCTGGGGAATGTGGGTAAGGGAGGTGGAAGGGATGGAGAGTGAGCGGTCTAGTCATGATGAGGCAGTAAATTAGTCAGATGGTAGTATAGTAACAGTATTACACAGTAAATATGAGCGTAAGGAGACCAAATTAATCAATAAAACATTAAGTGATGAAGGTAGAGAAAAGAAGGATAAGTAGCATTAGACAGCTTTGGTGCAGTAATCAAGAGACAGTAAGGAGATGAGTGAGGAAGGGAGGCAGTGAGTGATCAGGTATAGGGAGTAGATACAAGAGATAGTGAATCCACAATTGAATTACATGGGATAGGTAGTAATAGCCATACAGGTATTGAGGCTTGAAAGCATAGAAACCACAATATTTGTTGCTGCTGTACAGTTACTTTGTATGTATGTGGAATATGTTAGAAGTTATCTCGTAGGGTCTAATTTAGACTTAGGGGTTATTTATACACCTTTGTCTTACTAGTAAAAGCATTGTCCTATTAAATATCAGGCATAAACACTATCAGAAGAGCCAGGTTTTACACCCAATACTTCGTAAATAAACACCTTGAACTTAAAGTTTCCCCATATGTGCAGCACGCCTGATTTTGTGTGTCTGTATTTTGAGCGGTGTCTCCTTCATATTTGTGCAGTGTTAAATCTAGTGTATACAGTAGATGTGTTTGAAAAAGGATGTGTTTAAACTAGATGTCTAATGGTTATATGGAAACTGCAATACGTGTTACATGGTGCAGACCTTCTCTAGAACATCAGATTGTAAAAAACACAATATAAACAATAGTATGATATTAAGATATACTCAGGTACCATATGGAAAATATTTTTGTTACTATTATTGTCTTTATGTTGATGCAGAATACATACGATATATCGCCTGTCGGGATTCCGGCTGTCAGTATCCCGGCAGCGAGTCCCCTCATTGGGCCCGGTGGCGAGCTTCACAAGTTAAATTCCCACTCGGGTGGTGGCGTGGACCCTCCACCCGACTGGGAATACCGGGCAGCATTCAGGATTCCGACCGCTGGCATTTAGGAAATCTGGTGTAGGGATCCTGAACGCCGGGATCCCAACAGGCAGTATATTAACCGCTTACCGTTTATGCAGTTAAATGTATAAAATAATTTACTTTTTGCGTGATCAGACGTTTGTGTGTTCCAGACTATCTGCTGGGGATCCTGGTGCCTATTGAAAATGTCATTGAAAGATTCTGCTCTACCTACATCACTTACCTGTCAACAGCTCAATACCAACCCCTTGCACTAGGTGCAGAATCCAGCAGCCAGATCTCCTGTCTCTTGGATTTCTTAGAAGTCTTGGTTGCCTTAAGGATTGAGCTGAAATTAAATGTCTTCCTTTGCAGACGTGTTGTATCAGTGATCCTTCCTCAGGCCTTGAACCTAATTTCCTCACCTGTTCTATACTTTGTTAAGAAGCAGGTCATCCTGGTGCTAAAGAGATGTCTGTTATACAAAGCTGGGGAAGATTTTCTACCATCTTCTCACCTCATATCTCACCAGCAAGATGCAACGTTGGTACAGGACATGGCTGTCCTTGCTGGGTCACTGCTCAAGGCAGTACAAAAAGGCTGGCTGCTGCAGATACCAGTCAGCGACAGACTGAGCAGCTTTGGAGGTGTCAGTGAGGGATCCGCTTTTGGCCCTGACCTGGGGATGCTGGGAGCAGTGAGTCTTTCTGTTGTCAAAGCCCTGGAAATCTGGTTCTACGATGAAACATTCAATGATAGAGTTACAGGTAATGCACACATATACATCTATATAATAGGCCAGAAAGTGTGCGTTTGTCCTTTATGCAGAGTTTTGTACCTAGCTCCACCAAATTTGGCATGGTAGTGCAGTTTGACAAGCTTTAGGTGTATACCTAAGTTTGAACATAGTCAGGGCCACATACTGTCACACTCTCATGCACAATATATTAGGCTAACCATACTATCCCTTCAAAACGGGACACTCACAAATTATACAGGTTGTCTGGCTGGCTTAAATCAAGCCAGAATTTCACATGGGTTTTAATCGGCCATGGAACCTGTATAATTCATGAGTGTCCAGGTTTAAAGGGATAGTATGGTAAGCCTATAATATACACAGACTGTTACACTCTAATACATAATATACACACACTGTCACACTCTCCTGTATAATATACGCACACTGTCACACTCTCAGGCAATGCCAGGGACAGCTGCTAGAATCTCACTGATGGATGTTCGGGTACAACCACAAAAGCTATAGCTGATGTTTATAAATAAATGATGCAGTCAGCTGTCTGTAAGCAGGCCAAACCTCCAACAGCCCTATGGTGATCCTAACGCTGCAGCAATAGTTAGTGCAAAACTGTAAAAACTCTGTAATTATCCGCCTCTTACAATCACTTTTCCAACAGCCACATACATTAAATCCGGAGTTATGGGGGGTATACACGGGAGAGATGTGTGCTGAGCGATGCGGGGGGAGGACAGGGGCCGCTCACGTCACCCAGCGGGTGTAGTGAGCAACCAGCTAGATTGAGCCTGCATGCAGGCCAATCTAGCAGCGGCGATAGCGATGTGCGGGGCCGCTCATCGCTATCGCTGAGGGGGCTACACACGAGTGATCTGTGCTTAAAATCTAAGCAATCTAGTCAGATTGCTTAGATTTTAAGCATGGATCTCTCCGTGTGTACCCCCCTTTAGCTTCAAGTAACTGTATAAGCCAGCCCTCTGTGTCTGCATGCTAAACTTTGTCATTAAACGGTGCATTATAGTGAAGATTGATTGCAGACGGGCCCCCTTCTGTCTGGGACTCCAGTCCCAGCAATCCCCCACCCTGATGGCAGCCCTGCTAGCTATGGTCTTCAATGTTGGCCTGCAGAGATTTCTGCTCGGGGATGATTTCTGTTCTGCAGTGATTTTGGACGCTTTACTAATTTCTGTTCTGTAAATCATCCTACTCCTGATATACCTAATTCCAAACAGTCAGAGAATACGCCTGTCCGCACTGTCATTTACCCCTTTAGTATACCACATTCAAACTGTATGAGCGACGTCCCTTCCCTGCTGGAGCTGTCCGTAGCAGTGCGTACACACTGAGCGATATGCAAACGATATCGCTCAGTGACGCCACGCCGGGCCGTGCATGCAGTTTATGGCCGACTGTCTAAATTGAGCTGCATGCACGGCTGACAGCGAGGGTTTTCAACGACCCGCGGGGCCGCTCATCGCTCGGCGGTGGCATGCACAATTAGCGATTAAGTAAACAACGTCGATCAGGAAGGGTTAAAATGAGCGACTTGGTTTAATTTATTGCTAAGTGTGTACCCATCTTAAGTTTACTTCTTTTGACATCTCAGTCTTCAAATGTGTGATCCATTTCAGAACCATTCGCTGTTAAAGGGCAACCACAGCCTAAAGGGCCCCATACACTAGACCGATAATGCCCGTTTTCAGCCCAATTCGGCCTGATATATTGGGTGAAATCGGGCATTTTTGGTGTGCTTTCCCCACCGATCCGATGCGCGTTCCCATGTGCATTCGATCGGATCCCGCAGTAAATGGATGGGAAAGTAAAAGATACATCGTATGCAAAAAAAAAAACTGCATACGATATATCTAATACTATCCTGCCAACGGGGAGGCTGCCGGGAGTGTGGAGGAAATCTTATACGACATGACGGACCATCATGTCGTATAAGTGTACGGGGGCCCTTATGTTTTAGAAAAGCCACGCCACCCAAACTTCTCAGCTGCTAGAAGTAAAAGAGTGGCAAGACTTGAGGAGACTTCAGAGGAAGTACAAGCAGGCATGCAGCCACTCGAGAGAGAGCAAATCCCTCAATGCAAGGTTAGTTTGCCAATCTGCTGATGCTGCTAGACATGTAGCATCCAGGGCCATGGAGTCTCCAGCTGCAAGACAAACACGTCAGTCAGCCGATGCTGCTAGATATGCATCCTCGAGAGCCATGGAGTCTCCAGCAGCAACACAAATGTGACAATCTGCTAATGCCGCAAGAACTGCTTGCCCATCATCTGTACACTTTCCACCCACCCCAGTAAACACATGCTCACCCACCATTCAGCCCACACAGTCTGTCCTATCAGAACTCTTTTAAAAAAAAAAGTATGAATTTCACACGCACTTCTTCACCTTTATTATCTATTTTTATATGTATTATGGTACATAACATGTTGGCATGTATTAATATTCAACAGTAATGTTATGATATACTGACGTGCTGTTGCATCATGTAAACTTCAGAGTCAGGTGGAGGAAATGTTATCCTGTTACTGTATACAACTGGGTCAGTGGCGTAACTAGACATTTTTCTTCCCCAAGCCAAAACATTCTCTGGTAGCCCCCCCATCTCCCATAATTGCCACTAGTAAAGTGATGAATCTGCGCGTGCTGCAAAAAAGGGTGTGGCCTTGCTGACATGGGTGCAGCTTTGCATAAAGGGGCGTGGCATTGCAGGAAAAGACTACCGTATACCCTAGTTTTGCAACCTGCACGCCCAGATGTTGGCCACCACAGGAAAAAAAAAATAATCCTGATTCATGCCCCTTACATTATTTGTCATTTTGCCCAGTATACATTGTGCCACATACTGCAGTGGCCCTTAGACATTATGCCACACACAATGCCCATGACACAATATGCCACACACCGTAATGCTCCCGACACATTATGCCACACACCGTAATGCCTGTGACACATTATGCCACACGCTGCAATGTCCGTGATAAATTATGCCACACACCGCAATGCCCATTACACATTAAGCCCTACAGTAAGGCTTCTAACTACTTTTAAACTAGATACGAAAAAAGAAAGAATGGGAGCGCTGGATGAATCCAATATGTATTTTTTATTAAAATATTGTTATATCAACCACATAAAAATACAGTGCATGAACTAGCCTAAAAATAATGAACAATTAATAATGTATAAATGTACATTATTAATTGTTCATTATTTTTAGGCTAGTTCATGCACTGTATTTTTATGTGGTTGATATAACAATATTTTAATAAAAAATACATATTGGATTCATCCAGCGCTCCCATTCTTTCTTTTTTCGTATCCATTTTGATCTATTGTTGGGGCAGCCCGCCCACAACTGGTGAGCAGCCGTCTGAATCCAACCAGATATAGTGTGTGTACTGTAGAGCGCCAATCTTTTGTATATACTTTTAAACTACCTGCTCATTGCCAGGGGTTTCATGCTCTTGGTTCCATGCACGGTGCCAGGGGTTTCCATGCTCAGAGTGTTATGCTCGTTGCCAGGGGGTAATATTCATTGCCAGGGATTTCATGCACTGGGTGTCATGCTCGTTGCTAGGGGGTAATGCTTGGTGCCAGGGATTTCATGAGCTGGGAGTTGTGTTTGTTACCAGGGGTAATGCTTGTGGCTAGGGCTGTGCTCCCAGTGCCAGATAAAAATATACCCCCATAGCGCCAGAAACACATATGCCCCCAGTGACACACATGCCCCACAGTACGAGATACACATATGCCCCCAGTGCCAAATATGCCCCCCAAGTTCCAGGTACACACCCACCCCCCGCTGCTGTGCGGGAAGGAGCAGTCTGCGAGTCCAGGAAGGAGCTGGAGAGCACAGCGCGCGCCTCTCCTGTGTCTCCAGCGGCGTGTTTGTCAAATAAAGTGCCGGTTTGTGAGCCAATCAGAGTTTGCAGATCGGCTGCTGCGGCTCCTGATTGGCTGCCGGTCCGCGAGCTCTGATTGACACACGTACCGGCATTTCCTTTGACAGATACTCCGCCGCCGGAGACACAAGAGAGGCGCGCGCTGTGCCCTCCGGCTCCTTCCCAAACTCACAGCAGCAATCAGTGGCGGCGCCCCCGCAGCCCTGCGCCTCTGCAGGGGTAGGAGTTACGCCACTGGTATGGGTCATTAGGTCGATCACACTTAGGTCGACAGTCATTAGGTTGATCACTATTGGTCGACATGGTCACTAGGTCGACATGAACAAGATCAACATTTTTGGGTGTCGTTTTCTGTGTAAAGTGACGGGGAACCCCAATTAGTGCACCGTGTTCCCTCGCAATGCTCGCTTTGTTCACTATTCTTCGGGCAAGGTTACTATTCCCAGTCGTAGTCCACATGGATCGTAAAGTATGAAAAAGTTCCAGATATGAAAAAAAAAGTGAAAAACTCAATGTTGACCTTGTTCATGTCGACCTTATAACCATGTCGACCATTAGTGGTCGACCTAATGACCGTATCCCATACAATACATAAGCTGGGCATACACTATACAATTATCTGATTGGTTGTAATGAAAATCTGTTAGTGGATGAGGCAAATGACAATCAATTATTTACTCCCAAACACTGGTAAATGGACAAAACCTGTTGACAAATTGGTATGAAGGACATCCTGTGTGACCTTTTGCACACTTGGATACATCAGGAAGAACATACTTAAACATACTTACTGAAGAGGATGAAGGGAGCATTGAAACATTGAGTTCTGATGTGTTTAGTAAAGGTAAACACAAGATAAGCAGGATTGTTATAACATCCAGCTTCAATCCCTGGGCTCTTCTAGGTGTGTTTATAGCAAGTTTAGACACAAACTATATATAGATCCTTAATGCATACAGACATATTGGACAGTAGTTAAGTTCATATGGGGAAACAATTACAATATGTGTGGCTGATTCCCAATTTTTTATATTTTTATTTTTTTTAAACTGCTTAAATTCTAAGAGTATTTCTACTTCAGAGCTAAGTATCATTGATGTGTCACGCCAACAGCCAGACAAACACTACAGGGGTGCCGGAGAGGAATATGGTGATTATCGCCAGGTAAGGAATGTTATGTCATTGCAGGTCATGCTGATGTTGTGATGGACCTGCACACTGTCATGGCTGGCATATTGGATTTTCTAAGGCATCATCTTAAGTGGAAGGATCCGGTGCACACTTGTGAATGGGTGTCCCTTACCTTCATAGAACAGGATGATGACATGTTGGAAGTAGCAAAGTGTTTGCTCCAGATGTACCTCCACCATTCAAGGTAAGCATAGTCTGTCTATTGCCTTACAGCAAATTCTTATTTTTGTGGTCCTGGAGATGATGATTTTAGTTACTGTATATAGCACGAGGCTGTGAAGCCGTAAGTCTGTTTTTTTTCTTTTTTTCAATATAGTTTCTCACATTTTCTAGACATTGCACTAGTGAGTAAAGCGGCTCACACATACCCTGTAATCAGACTAGCTGCAGTTTAGAACACAACTAGCTTCTCATAGGTTTAATTTCTCTTTCAGCCTTCGGTCATGTCCTTCTGAAACTGATAAAGGAGTCACAAGCTGTCCTTCACATCAATGCGGTACCAACCCTCACTGTATCTTTCTGTTCCTGCTTAGTAATGTTTTGTTTGATGCTTCTGTCCTGCTGGACTTTCTCATCTCCTCAGAGACCTGCTTTCTGGAATACTTGGTCAGGTATCTGAAACTGTTGAAGGAAGACTGGCCTCTATTCTGCCTAACTTGCACTTTTTTTGATGAGTCCATGTCTCTCCGGTCACATACCTTATCTAGTATCCCTGTCTGTTCTGCGCAAGAGCAGTCAGCAGGCATGTTGCCAGTCCAAGGAGAATGCACTAGCCTTCCAAATCTGCACACCTCTACTACATTGGTCCTTAGTCCTCCTGCCTCTGGTCCAAATGATAATTCCAGGCCTTCAACACCTCCTAGCCTGTCTGGCTGTGAAAGCTCATCCTCTCAGAGTGCCCTACAGCGCCTTGTAGCATATGACAGCTCTGAAGAGTCTGAATCAGAATATGCAGAGAGTAATTGCTCTGTCACCATACACAGTGCTGGGGCTGACAGCAGAGATATAGATAAACACATGGAGAGACTAGGGCTGCGAGCAGGCCACCCAGCATTCCTGTCCACACCACCAGCAAGTGCACAAGCCAGAAGCAACACCAGTCAGAACACAAGCACCCAACAGAAATCAGCACAGTGTTTGGAAGATCTTCGAGAAGCCATTTGCAGACTGCACAGAAAGAAGCTGTTCCCCTATAACCCTTCTGCATTGTTAAGACTTCTCACAAACGTCGGTATTCTCAGCAAAGCGTAACATAGTAGATATGGCCACCCTGAATAACGAGCGACTGCAAAATAAGATTCTTCTTTATGTGTTCAAATGGGATGTAATTACATTGCTGGCGGTCAGGATACAGACGCCGGAATCCCAACCACTGAAAATGACGCCAGCTGGAATCCTGGCTAACAGGCTATCACTACTCGTGGGTGTCCACGACACCCATAGAGTGGGAATAGATAGAGTGCCCATATTATCCCTTTTACCTGGGACGCTCATAGATTACACAGGTTCTGTGGCTGGCTGACCTCAATCCTACAATTCAGCTGGTTTTAATCAGCCACAGAACCTGTGTAATCCATGAGCGTCCCAGGTAAAAGGGATAATATGGTCAATCTAGAATAGAACCTGTGGTGGTGAGTCACCGAGCCTGCAAGGGGCTTCATTGCACTTGTCCCCTAGCGGCCGGGATCCCATACCCAACGCGTTAAAATAGGGGAAAAGAGCGGTACTCTAAAATGGCGGCGTTTACAGGGTATGCAGTCAGTGTCATCCACCAAGGACACAGGACTGCTCGAACATCAAAGGACCATTCTTTAGCAGTTCTTGTGTGGGTTAATTTCTTCGGTGATATACAAATATAATGCAAAGCTGAATCAAATAAGGCAGCGACATGGTTTCATGTTTAGCAACCCCAAAGACAGTTCCTTTACCTGTAAGAATAATAAACAAAAATATATGTTCCAAGGGATTTCTGAAATCTGCAGCTACATATTATTCCGTGCTTACTCCAGGTTTGCACAGTGTAAGCAGTCATTTTATGGCATGACCTGTATACATGAGAGAATATAATTTGCCTCACACCTCAGTAATGTCACAAGTTCCTAGCTAATCAGTGGGCTTCTTAGAACTGTTAGCTCATTGCTCAAAGTGGCCGCCTATACTGTGTTCAGCTGATGAAACACTAACACTTCACATCACCATCGAAACGATGGAACCAAGTCTCAAGGACCGAGAGATGCACGCTACACCTAGTGAAGGAAGGTCATGTTGTGTGAGGCTGAAGCAATACACTTGTATTAGGTAGGTCATAAACTGCATACACATTGCTTTCAGTCTGTTGCCTGTACAGTCACACTGTTTGTGTATAGCAGTATCTTGTGCCGGGAGTAGGAGAACAAGGATCACATGTCAATAATACAGACTTCCAGGAATTCTTATTTAAACATGGCTGGTAACTTATCTAATTATATATGATACGATCACATGCAAAAATAAGCAAATGGGTAAAGTATATGGTTACAGATCCAGAGATGTTGGGCGGGGGAAACCTGTCAATCTTTCCATCCTTAATGCTGAATAAGAATGTGGAGGCGAAGTATTGTGAGATTCTCTAACAGTGGCCAGAGAATACACTGTTCTGTTATCGAATGGTTGCTGAAATAAAGATATCCATTTAAGATTTCGTACCTGTATTGGCTTGTGTGATATTACAGTAGTGAGAATGGCTTTTACCTGTTGATCTTACTCTCAGTCAATCCACATGGTGGATGGGGATCAGTACTAAATGCCGCCGGCCGGAATCCCGGCGGTCGAAATACCGACGCCGGAATCCCGACCACACAATCCCGACAGGGGTGGCGAGCGGAACGCAGCCCCTTGCGGGCTCGCCACGCTGCGGGCACGGTGCCTCGCTACGCTCGGCAGACTATTATATTCTCCTTCTATGGGTGTCGTGGACACCCACGGAGGGAGAATATGTCGGGATTGTGGCGGTCGGGATTCCGGCGTCGGTATTTCGACCGCCGGGATTCCGGCCGGCGGCATCTTGACCGCATCCCGGTGGATGAAAGCAGATTGGGGGGCCATTATTTTGTAGTGTTTCCCATATGGTAAGTCACTGGCAAACAGCAGAGGCTGGGGCCAAATGACATATATATGCTCCGTCATTATTAAAGCATGTTACTTGAAGGTATTGCTGTGGACTCTATCAAGCCTTTGATAATTACCATTTATATTTCCCAAGAGATGCAGTTTTAGGTCAGATGAATGTCACACGTTCAGCCTATGTTTGTTGTTCTCCTTCAGCTGAACAATGTCTCCAAACTTCTTATCAGTGGGAGGTTAAAGAATGTTCTGTGCAACAAATTCCTCAGTGCTCCCACTGGCCAGTGCAACAGATCAGTCGCTGCTCTCGCAGTGGGACAGGCTCATAGTAATCACCCTCACACTTTAATACTTTATCAGTTTGTGGGCAGGGATTATGGATTATATATACAATCTTTAGTTGCAAAAAGTACAGCAAAGACTCAAACGCAATGGACCGTTTTGGAATGCTTGATGCACCAGTATCTGTATTGTGAAACTGAAATAAAGGTGGTCTGTGTAGATAAAGCTCACTCGTTGCATTGTGTTACATGTTTGTTTTGCAGTGACAAAGATTTTCTCCTTGTCGATGTCCTTTACAAAGCTGAGACCTTGGCTTTTCTTTACTTGCCTAGATGTATTTGTGCACTTCTAGCTTATAAAGTGATCTGCAGCAGTGGTTCTCTCACAAGTCCTGAGCTGCACAGTTCTACTGTCACAGATGTTACTGACTCATGTTTCCTGGCCAGAGGTTTGTGCAAGACTCCAATTTCTTCATTAATCTTGCAAAATGAGTCTGTGCTGTAGCTGTAAAGCATTGTGTAGCATAAATATACATTTTATAACAGAAGTTACGGTAGACTTACCGTTGATAACTCTGTTTCTCTAAAGTCCTTAGTATCCACAGGATATACATTGGGTTGTAGGTGGCATTAGAGGATCGGGCACCAAACGGTTAACGCTTTTGGTGCTCCCAGCATGCATTGGTCCAGCCTCCCTATAACATCACCTCCTGGCCCAGACAATTCAGTTTTGTCATAAAGACCAGGTAGTACCAAGATCAGAGCGAGAAGAACACACACACTTCCATACCAGAAGGAAGGAGTTAGTGTTTAGATTCTCAAATCGGGTGCATCAGGATGGGTTCCCTGTGGATACTGTGAACTTTGGAGAAACAGATTAGCAACGGTAAGTCTACCATAACTTGTTTTCTCCTTCAGGGTCCACAGTAGTATCCACAGGCTATACATTGGGATGTCCCAAAGCAGTAATTAAGAGAGGGGAATCCCACGCCCAAATGCAGCATCCGGAGAGGCAAAGATATCACAAGGCATAATATCTGATAACTGTATTTAAGGATGACCATGTGGCTGCCTTACAGAGTTGCCCAGCTGAGGCACCACGGTAGGCTGCCCATGAAGGACCTACTGAAAGGATAGAATGGGTAGACACATTACACGGGATAGGGAGATCGGTTTGAGAGTATGCTTCTAAGATAGTCATCCGAAGCCATCTAGGCAATGTTTGCTTATTGGCAGGCCATCCTCTCTTATGAAATCCATATAGCACAAAGAGAGCGTCTGTTTTCTGATGGCATTGGATCCACGTCGATCCTTCGCGCACAAACTACGTCCATTGAAGCATCTCCCACAGAGAGATCCGGCGTTTGAAAAGCCGGAACTATTTTATTTATTAGCAGTTTCTTATATAGAGCAGCATATTCTGCTGCGCTTTACAATCGGAACAACAGTAATATAACAAAACTGGGTAAAAAACAGACAGAGGTAGAAAGGCCCTGCTTGCAAGCTTACAATCTATAGGGAAATAGGCATTGATACACAAGGATAGATGCTACCTATTGCATAACGGTCCACCAGATTGCTAGGTTTTTAATTGGTTGTATGATATGATCACCCAGCAGTGTTGGCTCAGGGTCAGAGAGTAAAGAAAGACAAGATATGTGATGTTGTGTGTACTGTACAGAGAGGATGTCATTTGATAGGGAAGCACTGAAGGTTATGTGGGTGGGTCTGGAATTTGATAGGCTTGTCTGAAGAGGTCAGTTTTTAGGGAACATTTAAAGGTTTGGAGACTAGAGGTGAGTCTTATTGTGCATGGGAGGGCATTCCACAGAGTGGGTGAAGCCCGGATAAAGTCCTGTAATTTTGATTTTGAAAAAGTAATGCGTGTGGATGAGAGACGCAGATCTTGGGGGTAATTCTGAGTTGATCGCAGCAGCAAGTTTGTAGCAATTGGGCAAAACCATGTGCACTGCAGGGGGGCAGATATAACATGTGCAGAGAGAGTTAGATTTGGGTGGGTTATTTTGTTTCTGTGCAGGGTAGATACTGGCTGCTTTATTTTTACACTGCAATTTAGATTTCAGTTTGCATACACCCCACCCAAATCTAACTCTCTCTGCACGTTATATCTGCTCCCCCTGCAGTGCACATTGTTTTGCCCAACTGCTAACAAATTTCCTGCTGCGATCAACTCAGACTTAGGCCCCTTGTGCAGAGCAGAGAGGTCGGGTAGGGAGATATTTTGAGATGAGTGAAGAGATGTATGTTGGTGCAGTTTGGTTAATAGCCTTGTGTGTAAGTAAAAGTATTTTATATGTAATATGGTAGACTACCGGTAACCAATGGAGGGACTGACAGAGGGGATCTGCAGATGAACGTCTAGCGAGGAAGATCAGCCTCGCAGCTGCATTCAAAATGGATTGTAGTGGTGAGAGCCTATGTTTGGGGAGACCATTACAATAATCAAGGCAGGAGATAATGAGAGCATGGATTAGAGTTTTCTGCGGTGGGCTCTACAAGGATAGATATTGGGGTGTAGAGTAGGATCTTGATCCGAAGCACCAACAGGCTCAAAAGCTTTGACCTTCCCAAGATGAATAGCGCCGCCTCCTATATCACCCCGCCTCCGTGCACAGGAGCTCAGTTTGTAGTTGGTGCTTGCAGTGCAACAGGAAGAGCTGCTCACAGCAGCTCTAGAAAAAGCTTTTTCTGAGGAAAAAAGAAGACTACAAGGGCTGCAGCAGAGGCACAGATTGTATTGGATGTCAGTAGACATTGCCTGCTGCAGCTCCATCTCTCCCGCAGCGGCGCTGTACACTCCCGTACCCTGGTTGCCGGGTACCTACAGCAGGAGGCTCCGGTTTTCTTCCAAGTTAGTCATACACGGCTGGGGCTCTCCAGGATCGCGTGGCCGCCCTTCGGGAGGAGGTAAGTGGGTCCCACTCGCGGGACCCGCACTTTATCGCGATCCGGCGCGGCCAGTGGGAGGCGGGCCATGCGCGCTGGCGGTGGACACTGGCAGTACAGGCTATCCCACTAGATCACCAGGGCATGGGTGCAGGTCAGGTTTTCTCTCTAAACCTTTTTACAAGTACCCCGCAGTACCCGGTGGTTTTGCCAGCAGAGGGGATAAAGCTTAGACCTGGAGCCCCTCCCCCAGCCCCAGGGCGCCATTTCCCGCAAATGTTCCCGCCCTGGAGCTGCATATCTGTCTCTCCCTCACTCCCTGTCAGTGTCTGGGCGCCATTAGCTCTCAGCTTCACTGTTCCGAAGGACTGCTTGGGCAAATCCTCCTGTCTAAAGCCGCCTGGTTGTCAGTACTGTGACTTTACATGACACTTAAGTATTCTACCTGCCTTTTTAGATAGTGCTAGTTAAGAGAGTGCATTTAGTCAGGGTTTTCTAGTACAATTACCCTGTGATATACATCCAGTTCTTACTGTGCAGTGTTATATCTATTGACATATATATATATATATAAAAATAGTTCAGTGCAGTATTATTGTTAGTAATAACCTCTGCATTGTACAAACTGTGACTATCTGTGTGTGTCCATTACGTGTATTTCACTCAACTTGCTATCCCTATATTCTATAACCTGAGGGGGTTTGGTGCGTCAGGTTTTATATTGATATAGGATTTTCACAAAGATATACTTTAATATGTATTTTTCTCTGTGATTTTAGTCACTATATCTCTCCTTTATCTCTGCTAGTGCTGACTACACTGCGCAGGGGTTTGGGTAAGAGGTATTGTGCTGCTGCCAATTGTAGTGTTAGCTGATACTGCAAGTTATATCATGTCTGCTGAGGGTTACGGTTCTGGGGCTGAACACACTGCCGGTGTTGCTGAAGCCACAGATATCTATGAGGAATATATAGCAGCTGTGGGCTCTGGTTCTGGGGGCTTCTGGCCCCGCAGTGGGATTGTAGCCACGGGGTTACATAATGACCCACCGTGGGCTACTTTCTCCACGCTTCTACATATGCTAGTTACTAAACTAACCCCCCTATGGGACCTCCTATGCCGGTGCAACCGTGTGTGGTCCCCGCAGCTAACCCGCCGTGGGCGGATAATTTGTTTGCTCAATTGAAGAAGTTGAACCAGTCCTTGACTACTAAAAAGTCTGACCCTTGCTCGCCTAAGACCAAGGGGTCCTCTAAGCGAGCTCTTATCTCCTCACAATCCACTGCTGTCACTGACACCTCGTCTGATGAAGATGGCGCTTACACTGACCCCACAGATTCTGACACAGATACTGCTGATGGGGAGGGTAGTTCACATGTGGATGTTCCTGATCTTTCGGAGGCTATTAAGTTGATTTTACAGATTACGGATGACTCCGAGCCATCCGTCCCTCCTAAGAAACCAGATAGGTTCAAGCGTCAGAAGGTGGTTAAACAAGTTTTACCTCACTCTGACCACCTAGTGGAGATACGTCAGGAACCCTGGGGAAACCAGTTTGTGCCTCAGAAGAAGATGCTGGCTCGCTATCCCCTCGCGCCAGAGCTGTCTAAAAATTGGGAAACGCCTCCTCCAATAGACTCACATGTGGCTAGGATGGTGGTTTCCTCAGCTGTACCTGTTAC